>NW_020451138.1:819909-855017 GCF_003343035.1 Apteryx rowi
CTGATCAGGTGGCCTGTAGTAAACACCCACAACAGTGTCACCCATGCTAGCCTGCCTTTGATCCTTACCCATAAGCTCTCGACTCGCTCTTCATCCACCCCTAGGCACAGCTCCATACATTCCAGTTGCTCTCTCACATAAAGAGCAACTCCRCCACCTCGCTTTCCTGGCCTGTCTTTCCTAAAAAGCACATAGCCATCCATGACAGCGCTCCAGTCATGCAAGCTATCCCACCATGTCTCTGTAATGGCAGGGAAGTACAATGATAGAAACCAACAGGTACCAGATGCCATGAGCCACTGTTCATAGTGAAGGACAGACTTCACATACTGATTATACATTCAACTAAGACTGAAGCTAATGCTACCATCAAAATGGGCAGAACCACAAAGTGAACCAAGGCTGACCAAGTTATGGCCCTTGCCAAGAAAGACTTCTGAACACAGTGAAAAAGAGATACAGAACAAGCTGCTTTAAGTACATCCATCCAGAAAGCAGCATCAAGGACAGTCATTTGTCTGGGTACTACACTTCATACAGTTAAGAATGCCAATTCTCAAAGCCAGGACACATACCTTGCTACTCAGTGAAGGTGCATACAACTGAATGAGCACTCAGTAAGCAACTGAAGTAGTCAGACAAGCCTTGACTTCAATGTAGCTTCTGCCATTAGCACAAAAAGATTGTCCATGAGTTAGATACAAGTTTGTTCAAGGAAAGCTCTTGAGAATCTCTGCAGGTTGACAGTAGGATCAGACTGATAAGCCTGACAAAAATCCACATGTAGTATCTTTGGTGAATAGAAGTTGAGGATCCTTGTTTCTTTCTCATTCTGACAGGTTCTTATTCAGCACTAACACTGGGAATTAATGGGGAGGGGGAGGAAAAGAGTATGTACAGCAAAAAAAAATTGTTTAGACAGTATCTGGATACCTGCCACTACTCTTTTTGAATAAGCTTCCGAAACATCCAGCTGAAGGATTCTTGAAGAACTAACTTTATCTAGTGAGAAAGTTAGCCACACCTATCTGAATCTGCCTCAAACATTTCCTGAGAACAAGGTAAGTAACCTAGTGAAGACTTTCAGCTCTGGCTTTCCAGAGCAATGGATTCTTGCCAAACTCATAGGCCTTCAGTAGGTCCCAGAGAGAGCGCCTTAGAGGCGGTGGCTAGAAAGAGGCAATCTCTTGGAGGTATTCTGAGCCCAACCTAGGCCATTCTACCTGTGAAGCAGTAGCAGAAAGGAAGCAAACACTATCCAGGACATGGCCAAGAGCTTTAAGAGTTCATGAAGAACTCGTGTCAAGATGCTAACCTCTTCCTACCTTCAAACTGAGTTATGGAATCAAAGCTGTGTTTAACATGTAGATCTCTGTGGTTCTGACTGACTTCAGATCACTCAACTTTACCAGGAAGACCAGGTTAATATTTGTTTCACAACTTCAGCACTCCAGCTGGTATCAAGTGTATTAATAATCAGGAAGACCTCATTACTGCTACAAAGCTAGAAACTCATTGAGCTGAACCACAGAGAAGAATGAATTTCTGCAAGGCTATACAGAACAATTTTAGTTCAATATCTGGAGACAGGACATCAGAACTGCACCATCCACACATATCAGGAAGTAACTAGGGCTGTGAAGTCTCAAAAGCATAGGCAAGGTACTTTAATGAGAAAGGTTTACTAGCAGCATGGAAGCCTGTTGCTTTCTGGTATGATTCATATCATAGCATGTAGCCATTAAAACAGAAACACAGTTTAAGAAAAATTACTAATTTAAGTACACAGCATTCATTCTGTTAATCATATTTCCTTAAATAAGACAGTAGTGACTGCACTACCACATTTGGCCTCCTATTTCCCCCCAAAATTTATTTCTCAAATCAAGGAATGCATACATTAACAAGTTAGGTCTCTGATTCTCCCCTTTTGATGCAAAATTCCACTTCATCTCTAGCAGATGCTTAGGCATTTTTCAGCTTGGCCAATTGATATCATTTCTCTGGCTAGCCAGACTATCATTCTCAGCCATCTGCTACCATCCTACTGACACATGAAAAATTTCTTCCAAATTCTATATGGATCTGTTATGAACAAACAATGTCTGAAGACAAACTTTTAGCCAAAGCATTAATAGCTTTACTCTATTACTACTTAGCAATAACATCACAAAATCATGTCACAGCTCAATTCTAAAGGCCTCTTATGACTTAAATTTGCAAAAGCCCCAGCCAAAAAGCATTATGCTGGCTGCAGGCTAGCTCCTAAACACTGTCAAGGTTCTGGGAGGACCTGGTTTCACTTTCGGGAGTGGAGTGGCCAGGGAACATAAACAGTAATTGTCTGAAGTGAGCACAGAATCTGATTCATTCAGTCTATGGAACACCCACCATTGATCACTTAGTGAACCAGAACTTCTGAAGAATATGCAGCAATTCAATGTCTACTTAAGCTTTAAACACAGGACTCAAGACAAGTAACAGTATTTTAAGAAGTTCAGGACATAGGTACCAGTTAACTGTAGACATATAGTAATCAAACCAGTGCTTTTTCTTTAATTTTTATTACAATAATATTACATATTATTACATATTAGAATTTATTTATTCTTCTACTACTAGACAATGACTTAGTCTTATCTAATTTCCTTACCTGTTGAAATTCTTTAACATAGCAGTAGTTGTCAAGATAGTCAATTTATTCCTTGCATCTCATTAAAACAGCTCATCTCTGACTTAATGCAAAGGTGCTTTGAAAGTAACCAAAAAATGTTGCCTTTAGCGGAATGTACTGAACAGCATATCACTTAAAGTTCATCATAAGTATTCCTTGACATACAAACCTATCATAGGAATATTCTTTTTCAGGCTGTTTGCTATATTAGTTCAAGATTGTAGAGTGCCAGAATGAAGGTAAGTAAAGAGGGGTCAAAAATCTCCTTTTAAAGAAAACTTCAAAATTGAGAACAAGACTTCAACCACCTCCAACAGGTGAGGTTATCTAAAACCAGAATGTAGAACTATTACAGGTACCAGACATTAAGTGCATTGCTGTAAAACAAGACATACTGGTAATCAAGACTGAATCTATTGTGCAGACATTTAACTCCTGTTTCAGGGTCATTCCCTCACTTCACTTTTGTCTCTCCCCTAGTCTAAGTAGTAGGCACATGGAATCCATAGCCTCAGAATCAAAAATAGGCTTTCACAAAGAGGAAGAATGAACATAGGAAAGAGTTACCTATTACAGACTTATTTTGAGAATACCAGCAAATTGCTCATCCTCTCAATATTTCTCAGATTTTAAGTGAGCTGCAAGGAGAAGTGTTAAGAAATGCACAAGGTGCATTTCTTCAGTGAAAAAAAAAATCAGTCTATAGTCACTACATGCATCTCCAAGAATCAAAAGCAGCCTGTACAGAACTACTGAACTAATCCTCCATTTTTCCATTTCATTGAACAACGTTAAGTGGTAGAAACCTAGCATAACTCCACAACTGTCCATTTTACTACAGATCTAACTAGGCTCCATAGCCAGCTAAGCTCAAAGTTCAAGCAGTGTTTCAAGAATTTGCACATATGCTCTCCTAAAGAAATATTATCAGGAAAAATACTTAAACAGAAAAATAAAACACTTCAAGCTGTTTCTGTATGTTTGAGGGGAGGTATAATAATTCATTGCTAAGTTGTTCCAGTTATTAATATGCTCCAGTCTGAGTGGCCTGTTTTTAATGATAGTGACCAAGTGTCTCAGAAGACATTAACTTCAAGAACACTAAACCCCTATTTAGTCAAATAACAAGTGCACAGAACCATACATAGGCAAAACATGGAGAACAATAGAAATTGCTACTATGTAATATAACAAAAGACCTATAGTAAAATCAAGACTGTAACAGAAGGGACAACAGCTGCTAGTCTTTCAATCCCCTCAGCTCCACTCAATACTTCAGTAAACTGTGTTACTCCAGAAGGGACAGCTTTTAGGTAGCAGCATCAAATAATTCAAAGTTGCCATCTCCCTGCAGATGTTGCTTTGAACTATGAACATATGCCTAAAGACAGAGAAAGCTACTTCCAGCAAAGCTGGCATCACTCACTAACAGATGCTGGAAGACCTGCATGTACATTTGGGTTTTGTTTAAAGCTACTGCAGTAGAAAACTTTTCCTGAAAAATCACTACTGTGTTGTGATGATGCATCATTGTAATGGTTCATGACATAACCTATGGGTGTGCACTTTAAGCAGGGAGAGCCAGAAAACCCCTGAAGGGATGGAAAGTACAGTAACCTCTTTTCTTGGCTGATACTGCCTTAACTGAACTACTGTCATTATGAGATGTGGGGGGTTTGCTTGGCAAACTGATATGCCTAACATAATGTTTCAAGGTTATCTCAGTGTCTACATTTATGTAGATTTAGACCTATACAGATTTACTGCATCAGTGCTTCAGAACCAGATTAAAAGAATGCTGGCAAAAAAGGACAACTGAAGTAACTTCAAACAGCAAATAAGCAATCCAGTCTGTTTTTAAATAGCAGCACCAAATTCTGTTCTAAATTGCTGTGTTATGACATAGTAAAAACTAATATCTAGAAGTTGGATTTATAGCCTAAGGATGGTAATAAGCACTCATTTTAGCACAATACAGAGAATGTTTGGAAATACCTAGAATTTGGAAAGTCTGACAGGAAAAATAAAATGAGAGCTGAAATCCACTGAAATCCATTTCAAACAAACAAAGCATACTCTCATCTTTGCAGTGCTAGTACCAAGCCTCCTAAAAACCTCAAGCAATTAAACAGGTATTAATATAGGTTTTGAACACTTTGATAACCAAAGGTAAAGCAAGATACATCCTCTTTCAACACAGTAAGAATTACTTTTCTCAAGTAGTTATATTTTAAAATAAGCCAGTACCTTAAATGTACCATTTTGGTTTTTCATATACGAAACCAAGAAGATGTCCACTGGTAGTAGTGCTGATGAGATGAGAGCAATTGCCAATGCAAAAATAGCTGTTATGGTGGAAATTACTTCACTTTCCCGTCGACTCTGATACTTGCGTACATAAACCCAGCAGAAAATGAGAATAGCCTGAAATGCACAGTAAAAGATAGTTGTAAAGTTGTATAATTCAGACAACAGAAGTCAGCTACTGAAGCTGGACCTTATTACTTGGTACTGATTACCAACATAGCACCAACACACCTTTTACTTGAGTCCTAAGGACCTGTATTATATTCATCACATACAGCTCCCTATGTTAACTAATTGACTGCTGCAACAACCAGAACAGCATTCATATACAAAGCAGCCAAAAATCCAAGCAAGCAGTGCTGATCGTACAGACACAAAGACAATAGAGCCCCAGATTCTCTGTTTCCAGAGGGTTTTGAATTATGACATTGTAGCACCACCCTCACCACTAAGACTCAATAAAGCTTTCACTACCAGAGCAAGAGGGACAGGCAGCCAGGGGAGGGGGAAGAAGGAGCAAGGGAAAGGGAGTCAGCCAGCTCCAGGCAAGAGAAAATTGGACCAAGAAAGCAAAGACAGGGGGAGGGGAGGAAGAGAAGGGGCAAGGGAAGCTCCCCAGGCCAGAGGAGGTGGGGGGGATGGCCTCAGAGGGGCAAGGGAAGCTCCCCAGGCCAGAGGAGGTGGGGGGGATGGCCTCAGAGGGGCAAGGGAAGCTCCCCAGGCCAGGCTTAGGGTGTGACAGGTGGCAAAGGAAGCACCCTGGGCCAGGGAAGCACTCCAGGCCAAGGTTGGGCAAGGGAAGGGGAAAGGAGGGCAAGCACCCCTGACTAGGCCCGGGCAGGAGAGAGGCAGGGAAGGAGGGAAAGGCCGGGGCACAGCCGGCCGGGGAAGAAGGGGTGAAGAAGAGAGAGGGAAGACCAGTGCCAGCCGGCCCCCCTCCACCGCCTCCCCCCTTCTCCCTCGGCAGGGGACCGGCCGCTCCCCAGGCAGGCCGCCCTTAGAGCGCTGAAGGAGCCCGCACCAGAGCGGCTGCGGGGAGGCGGCCCCCGGATGCCCACACGAGGGGAAAGCAGGGCCGCAGAGAGACGTTTCTTACCAGCAGCGCGAGAGCGAAGAGACACCAGCCCGTCAGCAGCTCGGACGCGACCGCCGCCATCTTCGCTCCCGTCAGCCACTGCAGCCGTACAGCCCCTGGGGCGGAGCCTTTAAAGGGGCGGGACGCTCCGTCACCATGGAGACCCTGTTAACAACCGCCTGCGGCACAGCCGCGGCTTGTGACGTCACGGGAGGGGGCGGGGCCGCCGCCGGCGGTTGGTTTCGGTTTCGCTCACGGCCGCGGGTGTGGGCGGGTCCGGCCCTTCTCGTTACTGCTGGCAGCAAAGTGAAATCACGAATTAAAAGCGAAGGTCTGTAAAGCAGGGGCTTGTCCGCCGGACAGGTGCTACGGCAGGGACTGCCCCACCTCAGGAACCGCCACGGCCCAGCCCTCCCCTCCTGCCGCCTCCCTGCCGGTTGGTTCTGCCTTCACCGCCGGCAAACCCGGGGAGCGGTGGGTGGAGGGAGAGCCACGCCAGACGCTTGGGAATACTTGTTTAACAGACAAGAAGGAAAAAAAGGCACGTGTGAGAAAAGATAAAAGGTACACCAAGAGGGCCTGGAACAGTTTTAATTTTTTTATCCCCGTTTTTCTCCATAAAGGTACTTAAAATCTTGCCGTACATTGCATACAGTTTTCTAAAACGTCCTGCCCTGTGCTTGGTTTCATTAGCCTGCGGTGTATCGTGTACAGACACGGGCATGTCGCCAGACGCATGGACCGGTGGGAGGCAGCGAGCCGAGAAGCCGCTGCTGTGGTGCCGCCGCGAGGGCAGGCAGCAGAGCGGCTACGTCCAGGGAGGCCCGGAGGGCTTGCGGCCCCCAGGAAAAAAATCCTGGGCGTGGGGGCCGGCTTTAATACTGTGTCGGGGCGACCGGGCCGTTGCCTGGGCCACTTCGTGCTCTCGAGGGAAGGCAGCTGCTGGCAAGTGGCGCACGGCCTCTCGTGCGCAGCGAGGCAGCAGCGGGCAGTGCCTCGCCTGAGTGCGCGCGGGTGGTGCGAGGGGAGGGCGGGGCCGCGGGGGGGCGGGGCTGTGCGGGGGGAGGGGCCGCAGCACTGCCTGAGCTGGGCTGGTGTGCGGCGTGAGGGCGGGGCGGGCCGCGAAGGACGCTCAGGGGCGAGTTGAGGCGGGGCCAGGCGGGGCCGAGGCAAGCTTGTACAGCGGGAGAAGGGAGCGGGTGGCTCAGGGAGGGGGAGGGTCTCGCCCCAGCGCGGCTGACGCGCTTCGTGGGGGCCACATGCGAGGAACTGTTAAGGCACCCCAAGTGGGCTGACGGGCGTTGAGAGGTGGGGATTCAGACTGACAGGCGTTCAGGGATGGGGTTCAGACTGACAGGCGTTGAGAGCTGGGAGGTCAGACTGACAGGCATTCCGGAGTGGGGGTTCAGACTGACAGGCCTTCAGGGATGGGGGTTCACACTGACAGGTGTTCAGGGGTGGGAGGTCAGGCTGACAGACATTCAGGGGTGGGGGTTCAGACTGATAGGGGATCAGAGGTGGGTTCAGACTGACAGGCGTTCAGGGATGGGGGTTCAGACTGACAAGCATTTGGGGTGGGCAGTTTGTACTGACAGGTGTTCAGAGGTGGGGCATTCACCCAGGCTTGCAGCCTTGTAAGAAGGATGGAGATTGGGAGCCTTGTCCCAGGGCGCAGACTGGCCGTGCTGGTTTCCATGGGGCGCAGAGGGAGAGAGCCTGCTGCAACAACGGCAGTCATGAGCCTTGCACTGGTTCATCTGCTGGGGTTCAGGGACAAATGACAAGTCTTTCTCCTGGGAGGGAAGCGCCCCTTGTGGTGATACAGGCCAGGACTGACTGGCTCAGGAGCAGCTCTTCAGGACCTCGAGATCCTTGGGGGGCAAGGAGCTGAGTGTGAGCCAGAAGTGTGCCCTGGCAGCACAGCTGGCCAACAGCACCCTGGGCTGTGTCAACACGAGCCCAGCCAGTAGATGAAGGGAAGGGATTATCTACCTCTACTTGGCCCTCGTTAGACCACATTATAATATCTTGTCCAGTTTTGGGCTCCCCAATGCAGGAAGGGTGTTGATGAACTGGAGTGAGTTCAGCAGAGGGCTGCCAGGATGGCTGGGGTCTGGAGCACTTGCCCTGTGAGGAGAGGCTGAGGGAGCAGGGCTGGTTGAGCGTGGAGAAGAGAGGGGTTTGGGGGGACCAAACAGCAGCCTGCCAGTGCCTATGGGGAGGTCGCTGAGAAAAGAGAGCCAGGCTCTTCACAGTGGTGCATGGTAGGAGGAGGAAAGACAGCAGGCGTAAACTGAAACAAGAGTGCATCAGGCTTGATATAGGAAAAAGTTTTTCACCATGCAGATAGTGTTGCAATAGAGCAGGTTGTCCAGAGAGGTTGCGCAGTCTCCATACTTGAAGGGTTTTTTTTTACCTGATTATATAATGCCCTGAGCAATGTGATTTGACCTGATAGTCAACCCTTCTTTGAGCAGGAGGTTAGACTAGATGATTTCTTGGGATCCTTTCCAGCCTAAATTATTCCATGATCCAGTCTTTGAAAAGCAATTTCAGAACTGAGGAGATCCCTGTAGTAAAAATTAAGAGACAGAAATTTCTCTTTTTGAACAGTTTTACTGAGTGAATATGCCAGTCATGGGTGGGTTTGTTATGTTATTTTTTTTAAAAAGAGATTCTTCAGGATTGAAAGGAATTAAAAGTAGAAGGGCATTTTCCATCTCTTTCTGTGTATGGTCAGTGTGTGGCAGAAGCAGAACATGAAACAGCCCTGCAGGTACTAACAAACTAAAAATCTCTTGTGTGAGTCCTTACGTTTATAAATGCAGGATGATGTGCACATAGACAGTTTTTCTCAAAGAATATCTAGCTGCTAATAAATAACCATACTTTTTGATCAAATACACTGAAATATTTGACATGTTGAATAATCAAAATGTTTAAAGGAATGGAAATTAACTGGAAGTGACAAAGTAATCCTCCTTCCTTTTCAACTGTGAAAACACATAGAAGGAAAACATTACCTTAAATAATCTTTTACTGTCTATTCAGGATTAAATGATAATTATATTGTGCACTTAAGATTTTTTTGTATATCTTACAGTTAATGTGTATTATGTTCATCACAGAAAATATTTCCCTGGATGTCATTACTATTAAATATGTAAGTTATGGTTCAAAATTACCCTAGATCCCATGAAGAATTAAAAACTTAAAGAACAGCACTAGAAGTATTTCTTTTCCCAAATGGGAAGTATTCTGCCTTTTGAGTACATAAAGATTTTATGAATTTGACAACATTGCATACCTTTATCAATAAAATATTGAAATAGTGAACATCAGAGACGCATAACTAGTTAAGAATTAAGGCTGTTGTAAAAAAGAAATGCTATAGCTACATCCTGACCACAAATCTTTCTCTTCTGAGTGAAATGGTTATCTAAATATTTAACTTGTTTTAGTAAATAAACCATAAGAGTAATTTCAGCATGAACAAAAATTTTTTCCCCTCTAATATGACTAAAATAAACAGTTAAGAGTTTATGCGGAGTCTATTAACAAATCGTAAAGAAATTCAAAATTATATAAACAGTTCTCACAAGGAGAAAAATGCCATTTATCTTTGAGTTTTTTGTTATAATCTTCATATATTTTGTGGTAAATTATAATTTTCAGGAAATAAGCATCACTGTCAGATGCATTCCTATTTGGTAAATATGGTTGCTAACCTAACTATATTTAGGTAAAAGGCAAGCCTTTCAAGGTTTCAGTGAGAATTATTCCATGTCCCCTCATGTAAAATGATTACTGTAATTCATAGTTTAAAAGAAGAACTTTGATTTTTGTCAAAATGGATTTAATGGTTTTATGCACAGTGTAGACAGAGAGTGGAAATTCAATACCATGTAATCTCTAGTAGCTGTCCTTGTGTTTTTTTCTTCATTCCTCTAAACTATTTAGAGTTTATAAACTTAAATGCATTTTATCTCATATTCTATTAACATATATTCAACAGATCTTTCTCTGAAGAATAATCTACAAATAGAATTCAGAGGACCAGCTTCAAATTTTTTTACTGTTACTGGGACATTGCAGATGACAAGTGTGTGCAAAAATGTAAAAAAAAAAATCCAGTTTAATAGCAAGCTAGTATTTTTTAATTTTTCAAACATGATCTTTCACCTGTGCCTTGTGCCAGTGAAACTATAAACTTCAGCCCTAACAATGGTGTCCAAATGATATGTGGACTTTGATGCTGTCTTCTGGAGAGATGAATTTCATCCCTTGTTTTGTATTCCTGGGAAACTTGCGACTCGCATTCTTCTGGGCTACGTCTACAAAGTTCTGTAAGAGGGTACTAACGATCTGTTTAAGGCTGGATTTCCTGACTGTTCCCACAGTCTATCTACAGGAGCACCGTTGAAGATACCTAGCTACATGCTTCTTTGCATACCAGGGCTGTGCTTGTTTTTCACAGTCACTGTAGACAACTTCCAGGACAGCTGCTGCTTGGAGTGCCCAGAGTCTACCTGCACTTACTCATGCAAGGCTGCGTATCAGTCTGTACCACCATATCCTGCTACTGCACTGCCACATTGACAGATGGTATGCTTCTGCATACCATACTTTCATTTATAGCATTATATCACATCGACTGTCACAAACCTAACTAGACTTGCAACCTCTCAGGTAGTCCACAGGACTCAAAACCTGATGCAAAGGTATTGGGTGAAGACAGAATCACAGAATGGTTGAGGTTGGAAGGGACCGTTGGAGATCATCCAGTCCAACCCCCCTGCTCAAGCAGGGTCACCTAGAGCACATCGTACAGGATCACGTCCAGGCAGGTTTTGAGTATCTCCAGAGAAGGAGACTCCACCACCTCTCTGGGCAACCTGTGCCAGTGCTCTGTCACCCTCAGAGTAGTAAAATTTTTCCTCATGTTCTGGTGAAATTTCCTGTGTTTCAGTTTGTGCCCGTTGCCTCGCGTCCTGTTGCTGGGCACCACTGAAAAGAGTCTGGCCCCATCCTCTTGACACCCTCCTTTCAGATATTTGTATCCATTGATAAGATCCCCCCTCAGACTTCTCTTCTCCAGGCTAAACAGACCCAGCTCTCTCAACCTTTCCTCATAAGAGAGATGCTCTAGTCCCCTAACCATCTTTGTAGCCCTGCACTGGACTTGCTCGAGTAGTGCCACATCCCTCTTGTACTGGGGAGCCCAGAATAGGATGTAGTACTCCAGATGTGGCCTCCCCAGGGCTGAGTAGAGGGGGAGGATCACCTCCCTCGACCTGCTGGCAACACTCTTCCTGATGCACCCCAGGATACCATTGGCTTTCTTGGCCACAAGGGCACATTGCTGCCTCATGGTTAACTTCGTGTCCACCAGGACTCCCAGGTCCTTCTCTGCAGAGCTGCTTTCCAGCAGGTCCACCCCCAGCCTGTACTGGTGCCTGGGGTTATTCCTCCCTAGGTGCAGGACCCTGCACTTGCCTTTGTGGAACTTTGTGAGCTTCCTCTCTGCCCACCTCTCCAGCCTCTCCAGGTCCCTCTGGATGGCAGCACAGCCTTCTGGTGTCTCAGCCACTCCTCTCAGTTTTGTCTCATCAGCAAACTTGCTAAGGATGCACTCTGTCCCTTCATCCAGGTCACTGATGAAGAAGTTGAACAAGACTGGACCCAGTACTGACCCCTGGGGGACACCGCTAGCTACAGGCCTCCAACTAGACTCTGTGCTGCTGATCACAACCCTCTGAGCTCTGCCATTCAGCCAGTTCTCAAGCCACCTCACTGTCCACTCATCTAACCCACGCTTCCTGAGCTTGTCTATGAGGATGTTATGGGAGACAGTGTCAAAAGCCTTGCTGAAGTCAAGGTAGACGACATCCACTGCTCTCCCCTCATCTACCCAGCCAGTCATTCCATCACAGAAGGCTATCAGATTGGTTAAGCATGATTTCCCCTTGGTGAAGCCATGCTGACTGCTCCTGATCACCTTCCTGTCCTCCACATGCTTAGAGATGACATCCAGGATGAGCTGTTCCATCACCTTTCCAGGGATGCAGGTGAGGCTGACTGGCCTATAGTTCCCTGGGTCCTCCTTCTTGCTCTTTTTGAAGACTGGGGTGACATTGGCTTTCTTCCAGTCCTCAGGCACCTCTCCTGTTCTCCATGACCTTTCAAAGATGATGGAGAGTGGCCTAGCAAAAACATCCGCCAGTTCCCTCAGCACTCATGGGTGCATCCCATCAGGGCCCATGGATTTGTGGGTGTCAAGTTTGCTTAAATGATCTCTAACCTGATCCTCCTTGACCAAGGGAAAGTCTTCCTTTCTCCAGACTTTCTCTCTTGCCTCCAGGGTCTGGGGTTCCTGAGGGCTGGCCTGAGCAGTAAAGACTGAAGCAAAGAAGGCATTCAATAACTCTGCCTTCTCTGTGTCCATCGTCACCAGGGCACCCACCCCATTCAGCAGTGGGCCCAGACAGGCAACTATAGTTTTTGTTTATTGTATTTCTATGGACGCATCTTGCTTCATTAAGGAAGTTATCTGTTTCTTAGATAATTTGGAAGACCAAAACAGAATATGACCTGTATTTTTTTGTACTTCATTCTTTCAGTACAGGTTTGAAGATCCCTGCTAGGAGAGGACAGAAATGTTCATTTATTCTGGCTGAACTAATGTTAGATCATCTATGAAAGAACACCAGCTTCCCCAGTTACTGATTTCTTTCCCCAGCTTGCCCATTCAGTTGTGCTGACACAGCTAATCCTTGGCCTGTCCTCTGAGTGGCATCAGCACAGACTCAGAAACCCAATTATGTCATTCTAACTTACATCATGGGGTGAAAACAAGCAACCACAGAACAAAACTCCATAAGGTGCATTGGTCATTAAGACTTATTAACAAGAGCCCATGAGTCAAGAAATTAGAAAGGAGGCAGTTGGTTCCTAGTGCAGAGGAAACATCACCACTCTGCATAAATGGAAGAGGAGGCCAGAAGAACAAGTGTGTTTTTCATAAAGAGTGTTATTGTTTGAAAGAAGGTAAGGTGTCATATGGGGCAGCCAGTGTAGTGGCCTTATACATACCAAAATTACTGATCGTCTCACCTCTGAAAGACAATATGGTGCCGTGTGAGTGCTAGTGAGCGCTTGGAATCCTCATGACCACTAGAACTAGCCTTGGCCGCAGTGGTCCAGGCTAGTGCCATGTTTCCAGCAGCCTGGTTATGCTAGTGTGGCTTCCAAGGTGGGCCAGCCAATGTCCATAAGGCACCATTCTCCCTTACACTCTAGTAGTGGATGTGCCTCTCTTCCTGCCTAGATCAAGAGATACTTCCCTTCCTCCTTCACCCTTGCTCTTGCAAGTCAAAGCTTGTCATCAAGATGCCACAGTGTGCAATGAGATCAGTGACCGTGCTAAAGAGCAGCAGTGGATAGGACAACTTGTGTAGGGCATAGTGTATAGGGTCACAGGGTAAGTACAGTACAAAAAGTAGGTCTGGATGATTTCCAAAAAGGTTTTGTGGGGTTGATAAGCCCATGTGGGCTTCCTGTCCTAACTACAAGCTAATAATTAACAGACTCCTTAAAATTCCCAGTGCACATATTAAAAAAAAAATTGAAATTTCACAGATCAGTGAGAGAATAAATGTGTGAATAAATAATAGAATGAATGAAGGGAATGCTGTCATCGTATTCCTCAAAAAAGCTAATATATCTTACAGTGGCAGCAATACTAGTGTAGGAAAAAAAAAAACAAACAAAAAAACAAGTGGCCTTCCCTAAATACCATATTCATTTTCCCAGGCAAGACATTTCCAAGAAAGGTAAAGACTGCAAATTTTTTTCTTATTAAATAAAACTTAATCTAAAAAGAATCATTATACTAAAAATTCTTATATATTGGGTGAAATAATCACAAACTGTGCAAAATGTCTTATGTGCTACTCAATGAAATTAAATTCTGCAGGTTTATTTATTCATAAAGTATTCTTGTAGTAAAAAGACACAAAGTACAGGAGAATTATTGTAGAAATTAAAGTATCCAGAATATGATACAGTCTTCGTTCTGACTTAGACAAGGGATTAGTATCATACTTGATTTAGATAGTGTACATACCATGAGAGAGCAGGTGTGCCTTCTCACTTGACTAAATCACTCCCTTCCCCACTTGATAATCCCACAAGTTTAAGGGAGGCTGAAAGTGTGTGGGTTAATGGGAATCCCATATTTTAAAATTGTCTCACTGAGTAACTCTTTTTCAGTATATGTTTTTTCTAATGTTAGAGACGAAAGAAGAGAAAGAAACTGGGTGAGCACTATATGACAAATATATTGTGGCCTTGTACTTTAAGGTATAATTATTATTTGTGTTATATAGCTTAGAATCAAGTAAACCTATGAGCCCCATGGAACAAGATGCTTTGGGCCTGACACTGTGCAAGTACATAAAATTAACCATTGGTAATATTATTTGTAAATAGATTTTTTTTTTTAACCATTTAAAGTCGTGAAGAAAATTGACTATGGAAGTTTCTACTGTTTCATTTAGTGCTGTAGCTCCTTTGCCATTACTGTAGACCGACCTAGATTTCTGAGTTTGGTTTGTCATACTGCATCATGTGAACACATGCATCTTTCCTTCCATCATTGTACTTTGATGCTTACTTAAATTTATTAATCCAGTCACACAACTTTGTTTTTTCTTCCTAAGACACTATTAAGAGATAATTTTTCATCCTATGAACCAGAGGCATCCACTGTATCATGCATAGCAAAAAAAAAAAAAAAAAAGATTTGACAAAATTGGAATCTGCCAGTCTGCATGATAATTAACATACGATGTTTTAGAAGGCATTCACAAAATTAACTTGGGCAGTATTTATCCCCAGGTTTATAGAGAACCTCATGATATGTCCTTTATATCTTTAGTCCTTGTATTGTTTTCTTATCCTAAAATGTTACCTCATTTTAAGCTCTTCAAACATGGTAATCTCTCCAGTATGCTTGGCTTTACTCCAGTCTGTCATTTCTTTTCACTGGGAGAAACCTCATTTGCCCTTTAGACCTTATTCAATATGAATACTTTCATACTTTCATACTGTTATTGTATCAATGACTCAACATTTTTATTTGGTTGGGAAAAAGGGTTTATCAGTAATTAGGGGAATTTAGGGCATGCTTATAAGAAACTGGTATGCATACAGCAGTGCTCCTCCCAGCAAACCCTTCAGCACTGACAGCCTGTGATTCAAGGAGCCCGGGTCAAAGGTTGTATCATAATTTTTGGAGGCTAACGATAGACTTTCAATTCTATTATTTTTTCAAATCCTTTTTTATGTCTATTTATGATTTACATCTTAACAATATCCTTCAACAATATATTCCGCAAAATAATTGATATACATGAATAAAATGGATCATTGTCCTAGACAAAGCTAAGTCATCAGAACATGAATGTTTTAACATGAAAATAAAAACCTGACATAGTCTGTGCTATATATCAAAGCATAGTACTTCCATGAGGTATAGCTAATCTGTACATTAAGATGTATGTGTCTTTAATTGCTGTGGTAATACTGAAGTAGGAGAAAAAGCAATAGTTCTTCAAGGGGTTTTTTTGTTCTTTTTTTCTTTCTTTAATTGGGGACAGCGAACATCTTTTAAAAGATTGAGAAATGCTAAATGGAAATATCAATTATTATTTGAGTTACAAATTTAGAATTTATGGAACAATTTAGAGTAATCGTTCTTACTTTAATATGTTGCCAACTGCTACATAATAATGTATACGGAGGTTCTTTTCTGCTCTGTTCCTTTCTTTGATTGCTTTAAGAAAAACAGTATAGAAAACAAGAGTATGAGGGCAGAAAACAACTGATTTTCCGGAGTGTAGGTCAGTAACATTTTTTTCCTGTGAGGGCTCTAAAAATTATTAGGAGTCTTCAAGGTCAATTCATCTCTAAAATGTTTAAAACATTTTTTTAAAGCTTGTGATGCCTTTTCTGTATGCAAATGACAGTTCTATATGAACTGTTAAGAATGAAAACAGTATGAACTTCCACAGGAGAAATGAGTTTTTTGAACAAAAAAAATGTGAAAAGATGTGTATTCCACTGAAACTTTCTGCCTGATGTTTTCAGTCAGAATAAAATGAGATTTTTCCCAGTATTTTTTTTTAATATTAGTCAAGTCATGAACAGAGGTCAACTGGCTGATCATATTAGATCATCCAAACTACTGTCTTCTGCATATTTGTTCTAAATTATTAGAGATATTTCTATTCTTCCATGCATGGGAAAACTACAACCAAGGTGTAAACTTGGAAGGAGCATGTTTGGAGATTTTTCCAGGATGGACAGAGGAAACCATACTGAGAAGAAGAAGCAAAACAGTAAGTTAAATTCTGAGCTCCTGAATTTAATGGCAAAGCTGCCAGCGAGTTTGACTTTCAAAAAAGTTAATTTTCAGTGGTAGTCAAAAAGGAAAATAATGATAGCAATGAGACATGAATAAGTAACCAAAACCTGTCATTACACTCTTAGCTTAAATCCCATGTTTTTCCCACTTCATGAACATTGTGAGCCGTTTTGCCTGTCTCAGAAAAGATATCACAGAATTCAGAATAGTTTAGAGAAGGAGGATGAGCATGAACAAAGGAAGGGATAGGTTCTGAGCACAGAAAAATTAAATCATTTGGAATCTCCATCTTGGAAAAGAAGATACTCAAAGAGAAGTGATAGAAATTTTAAAAATTCTGAATGGCATGAGGAACAGTGAGTAAAGAATAAATAGTCATTCTCATAAAAAGAAAAGCAGGGGCACAAAATCAGGCAGAAGACTTAAAAAAAGAAGTACTTCATAAAATTTAAAAACTAGATATCTTTACCTTAGGTTGATTTGAATGCTAAAAGTATGAGTATGTTAAAAATCAATTAGACAAATTCATGGATGAGAGATCCATTTCAAATGTTTAAACCAAGGATATGGATTGTACAAAGGTTCCTGAACAACAGGGGCTGTCTAGCAGCTACTTTTATAGCATAGGAGAGGTCTTCTCATGTTATCGTGAGGAATGGGCCTCAGCTCTGACCAATAAAATAGGCCTTAGACCTGTGCCCAGGGACATGGAAGTTCATTTTTGTTTTGTTCCAGAATAACAAAAAAGATAGGCTTAATGCTGCCCTGTGTAAAGAAAGAGTTGGTGACTCTTCCTGAAGCACTCCATTCTGTATTTACTCAAAATCTGAATATATCAATTTCTTTATAGTGAAGTCAGTATTTGATCAACCTGGTTGCCTTCTATGATGAAATTACTAGATTTGTGGATGAGGGGAGAGCAGTGGATGCTTTCTACCTTGATGCTTTCTACCTTTAGCAAGGTGTTTGGCAGTCTCCCACAGCATCCTTGTATTCAAGTTAGGGCATTAGTCTAGGTGGGTGGACTACTATACAGGTGAGGAACTGTTGATGAAGTGGTTGAATTTTCAGCCCCAAAAGGTACTGGTTCATATTTTACCTGGAGGCCTATTACAAGTGGAGTGCTTCAGGTGTCTCCTGGAACCTGTCCTGTTCAGTAACCTGTAGGAGGAGACAGAAGGCACCCTTATCAAGTTTTCAGATGACACTATACTCTGGGGTGCAGCTGATAGGCTCAAGAGCAGGGCTCCCATCCAAAGGGTCCCAGACAGACAGGAGGGTTGGAACAGAACCTGACAGGAACCTTGTAAAATTCAGCAAGGACAAATGCAAAGCCAGGACCTGGGAAGGAGGTGCCCCTTGCAGTGATAAAGACCAGGACTGACTGGCTCAGGAGCAGCTCTGCTGAGGTGACCACAAGCCAGCACCGAAGACCAACAGCACCCTGGGCTGTGTCAACACGAGCCCAGCCAGTAGATGAAGGGAAGGGATTATCTACCTCTACTTGGCCCTCGTTAGACCACATTATAATATCTTGTCCAGTTTTGGGCTCCCCAATGCAGGAAGGGTRTYGATGAACTGGAGTGAGTTCAGCAGAGGGCTGCCAGGATGGCTGGGGTCTGGAGCACTTGCCCTGTGAGGAGAGGCTGAGGGAGGAGGGCTGGTTGAGCRTGGAGAAGAGAGGGGTTTGGGGGGACCAAACAGCAGCCTGCCAGTGCCTATGGGGAGGTCGCTGAGAAAAGAGAGCCAGGCTCTTCACAGTGGTGCATGGTAGGAGGAGGAAAGACAGCAGGCGTAAACTGAAATAGGAGGATCCAACTTGATATGTGGAGAAAACAAAACAATGCAAGGATAATTAAGCAGTGGAGCAGGTTGCCCGGTGGGGCTGTACATGCTCCATCCTTAGAGATTTACAAGACTCAACTGGATAAAAAATTGAGTGACCTGTTCTCAATTCCATGACCCTTTTTTGGGCAGGAGGTTGGACAGGAAAGGTGCCAAGGGTCCCTTCCAACCTGAATGAGCCAGTGATTAATGCCACTCACAGAGCAACTATACTTAGATAGAAGATAGTTTTCTGGAGAACACAAAGTAAATTGCTGTTCTCAGAAACTGCACTAAGAATTGAATAATACAAGGCAGTAGAATGAAGCAACATCACAGAGAGGAAGAATGACATGAGATTATAGCTGCTAGTTTTAGCCATTATCATTTATGCCTTCTGATGTGTAGCTGCATAGCAGCAGTTACATCTGTAGTTTTGACTTCACAGGGGAGCAATTTCCTTTCTCCTATTTCTATCCTGTCGTAAATATATGTTCTTTAACTGTTTGTATCATGTACCACTTGGTTGTGAAAGAATACTGATACAATGAAGTACTGATTTCTCTACTAGGAGAAGAAAGGGACTGAATCCTGAGAAGAAAAAGTTCAAGCATATGTAGTCAAATGGCACACTCTGCGTATATGCAAATTGTCTTGGCAGAGCCAGGCATGCACGTGTAAATAGTGAGGAACAATCTCAGGGTTTTATTCAGTGTTGAAGGTTTTGGTGTGTATAATATTTATTTTACAAGACCCAAAGGAATGCTAGGGCTTCAAGCTGCTGCTAAGACTTAATGTTCCCTGTCTCTGGTAATAGCAACAGCAGAGATGGATAGATGAGATAACTCTTTTTTTCTATGATATGGACAAGAATTTAGTTTAACATGTTCTTCCTATTTCATTTATTTTCCTTGTGAGTGAACTGCCTGTCTCTATGGGTTGCAGCTGGACATTTGAGTAGAAGAAAAAAAACTGAAAGGTGATTACAGAGGAGGAGTGGTGAAGAGATTCATCGTTTGGTAATAAGTGATTTTTAATAAATAAATTTGCATTAATAAATAAGAAGAGAATGCCCTCATCTTAAGTGTAAAAATATAGTTTAAATGGCAGGAGAATTTTTATTTGCAGTAATTTGAATTTTAGGGGCATTTTCATATTTTACCCACCAGAGGGCTCCCATATTGTAGTTCTCCAGAATTGTTCCCAGGCCTTATGCAGTAAATAGGAGGTTTGCCAGGGATTTCAGTAGAAGCCAAATCTTAAAGTCCTCACTTTGAAAAATTTCTCTAATTTCTTCAGACGTTTTAGTACGGCAAAATTTCAGGGGTTGGTTTGTAAAATATGAGTGATTTTGTAGCTATGTAAGTGTAGACTTTAAAGTCAGTCTGATTTTACATAACCAAAACGGATTATTCCAAATCTTACTCTCTGTCTGTCAAGCTCTGTCACTATTGATGGCATCACTGCTTTCCAAGGTATTCAAGCCCATAATTCAGTGCCATCATCAAAGCTTCCATTTCTGTAGCTATTCACAACCAGAGTATATCTATATGTTGCTATTTCTTCACTATTATATATTCAAGAATTAATTCTTCTCTATTATTGTATGACTAATTCTTGTCTAAAACATCATTTTTTCTCATGTCTACAACTATAGCATTTCCATTCTTAACTCCTTTGATAAACTTTAATTCAAAAAGAGATGGAAAATCATATTACATCTGCTCATGTTGATCTTCTCACCTTCTTCTTTTGGTCTCTGTTGGTGTCTCTATTTGTCTCTATTTGTTGCATGAAATACAGAGATTTTTTTCATACTAGTACAGATTTGTGCAATCCTGTCTCTCTCTTTTATGTATTGACAGACCTCAGTGTCTCTTCTCATTCCTTCATTCCAGGAACCATATTGCTTTCTGTTACTGAAATGCTCAGTTTGTTCACCAAAATCCTCCCCCCTTTTTTTACACAGCCTATTAAAATATGGAATATCCTTCATAAACCAGTACACAGAGCCTTCACTCATGTCTTCCTTCAAAATACCCGTTCCTACTCTTTTCTGGTTTAATACCTAAAATACCATGACAACAGATAATGGCTATGAAATTGATGATTTCTGAAATTTATTTTACATCTTATTTATATCTCTCTTTTATACAAACAGTTAATGCATATTTGTATTAATGTAATTCTCATTTATCTTCTTTCATTATTTATTTTGTAATTTTGCATTGTGTTTCAATTAGATTATAGTCTCCTGTAGGGAGCTTTTTTGCTTCCCACCACACAAGGTCTTCAATACACTAATAAAATGCATGCTAGTAATTTAATGTTTTGTTTAACAAACAAATGAAAAACAGATTCTGCTGATATAGATGATTAAATCTTGAAATCTTTTCTAGCAGTTAGTAAAAAGTGATACAGATACACTAGAAATGTTGAGTTTTCTATAAAATAGCATAATGGTGCACAGCAAGTGTTCACTTAAATTACTTTTTACATATATTTATTTTGTATGTATATTTGCTTTTGTATAAAAACCTTCTTATTTTCCAGCCCTGTTTCTTCACAGCATTATTATTTGCCTTGTTATGGTGATAGGCCATAAAAGCCAGTAACAAATAAATGAGATGGACATTTTATGATCACCAAGGAGAAGATAACCGTGAGAAATTCTGCTCTAATCAAGGTAACTATTTGCTATAATGCACTCACCATCCCTGAAAATTTAATCAGAGGAAAGAAGCAGTGCACAAAATGTGCACACAAAAAGGTAGCACACAGATCATACCTGTTGGTAGAGGCTAAGGACAACAAGATCTTTCACAAAGCACATTTTCAGTCACTTCAAGAACTCTCTCTGGTGGGAATCTGGTGTGAAGAAGAATTGACTATACATACTGGAAGAGTTGATAGCCAAGTTATCAGCTGTTCAGTGTAGGCTACATAAAAGATGTAATGCAAATGCAATCTGTAAAGAGTTTGGTTTCATGGGGTATCAGGATACTTAATATTAGAAGAGGATATTTTATGGCCAGGAAGTGGGCTTGTTCAGCATGGAGAAGAGAAGCCGTTAGGGGACCCAACAGCAGCCTTCCAACACATGCAAGAAGGACATCAAGAAGATGAAGGTAGGCTGTTCTCAGCGGTACTTGGTGGGAGGATGAGAGATGACAGGCACAAGCTGAAATGAGAGATGTTCTGACTGAATATAAGGAGAAACCTTTTCACCATGAGAACAGCCAGGCATTGGAGCTGGTTGCCCTGAGAGGTTTTGCAGTCTACATCCTTGGAGGTTTTGAGGAGCTGACTGGATAAAGCCCTGAGCAACCTGTTTTGACCTGATAGTTGACCCTGCTTTGAGCAGGAGGTTGGACTGGATGGATGGCCTCCTGAGTTCCCTTCCAGCCTGAATTATCTTATGATCCTCTGTGTTAGAGGCCCCATGGACTTGCTATATACAGGTTATTCACATATCATTATCAGAAATCCCAGGAAGAAATAAGGGATACCTGCTGCAGCTACACTAGGCTTGTTTTGCTAGTATAAGATACCAATACTCCTATACTGGTGAAGTAATTCTAGTGTTGACATTGCTTAAGCTGCTCCCTTCCTTACCTAGTTTTATCAATCGTTTATTTTCAGTTTGTTATACTATGCATCAGTTCATCTTTATCATGTTTGGGCACAACCTCCACTGTGCAGGCACTGTATATTACTGGTCTTCTAGCAAGAATGTATGTTTTACCTTGTTTTCTGGAGCAACAACTTATATGTGTTAATTAGTTCAGTTTTATTTCTATACACTTTTAAATAGCATATTCAGATGTGTGACATTTTCTATATTTTATAGATATGTTGCTTTTTTAACATTTTCAATTGTTTGAGCATTGACATTGTGCTCATTATTGAACTCACCATCATCCTTGCTCAGGTGGAGTTTTACACTGACAGTATTTGGAGCACCTTTGAAGCCTTAGCCTTCATAGATGGTAAATAGTTCGTGTTTTATTCTGTTTGGGCTTTAGTTTTGCTAACTTTTCTTCACAACCAGGGCTCTGTATTGTCCTTTGAGGTCCTCCATATGACTACCTTTAGGACGAGATTGATTCTGTACATAAAGCAGGTCTGCAAGCATGGCTCTGATGCACCTTCTGGTATGAGAAGAAGCAAGTCTGAATGATGTTAATGACTGATTAGCTAGTTTTTTGAAATATAAGCCATTACAAATTAGGTTGGAAATGAAGGCTTTGCTAAGCAGATTCAAAACTCTTTTCAGTCAGACTTTTCCCATTCCAATTTTCTAGTTTTCAAAAAAATAAACAATGTTCTTACAAGTACTTAGAACATTCCCTGAAATTTGGAAATTGCTCAGCTGTCTTGCTGCAAAACTATCACATTACCTTCAGATAAACATCATTAAACTGAGCATAGGGCCTTGCTTCACCTGGCTAGAAATCACTGTGGATAGTTTGCAGTTGACATGAAAATGATTGAGCAGTAAATAATTATATGCCCATTTTCATAGGGTGATTTAGATTGCCCAGTAAACAAGTGATATAGCAAAACCAAAGGTAAGGTCAGACTAATAGGAATAAATAACACAGGTCTACGCTTACCAAATGCAGTACAGTATTTTGGAAAGCTGTAATGCCTAAAGAGTAGGTAATGACTTCTTGTGCACCATGATGGCTAAAAAGATATGGGCTTAAAAGAAAGAAATAATGAAGCTGGATTACTACTTTATATGGTATTGATGATATAACTATGCCATTATGTCTGCTTCTGGCATCCAAGCACTCAGCATTCTAATTGATGTCAGTGAGCAAGAATGATTCCAGAAAAAAACTGTTTTGTAGTGAAAAACAAACAAAACAAAAGCCCTCAATTCATCTTTGTTATTCAGGAGAAGAGTTGATGGTAGCCTAAGTTTGTACATGGAAATAAAGACTTCTGATACCGTAATGATATTTAATCTAACAGATAAAGGCATATCATAATCCAATGCCTGGAGTCTAAAGCTAGACAAATTAAGAGAGAAATGAGGCATGTAGCAAAAAATTTCATAAATATGGTTAACCACTGCAACTCAGCTTAGGAATGTGGTAGAATCTCTATAATTTTATATACTTAAAACTAGATCAGATATCTTTGTGGAAGAGGAGGTATAGCTCACCTAGAAATTATGAATTTGTCAGAAATGAAATTTTATGATCTAGATTATGACAGAAATTAGGAAAATTAGTTGTGACAGGTAGTAAAATATCAGGAGGGAATGAGGCTCTAAGACAGGACCCTGTGGAGGAAGAACTTTTGGAAGCAGTTTAGCATGCCCAGCTGAAGAAGCTTCAGCAGCGAACCATTGGGACAGGGAGAGAGGAACAAACAAGCACGAAGCTAGAGTCAAGGGAGGCTTTCTGCATCACAGAGAAAACCCAAGCCCAAGTCTCAGTGATGACAGCTAAGACAAGACTTTTTGGGAGACCCAGAAGGCTCTGTGAAACCTAAGTAACAGTTAATGCTGCTAAATTACCAGGAGAATGGGAGGAAAGAGATCAATCCTTCAAAGATACAGGGGGCTGTGAGTAGACTTGTTTTCAAACCTTTTTATTTAATCTGTAATAGAACTGATTTTTTTCTGTTTAAGGACTTACTTTGTTACAAGTTCTGTAATGTCTACTTTTAGATATGAGGAATCTTTGAATTTGATCAGTTCCAGAGTAACATGCAGGCAGCTCCCTGGCCAACTCGTGGTCAGTTACAGAGATTATGGCCTTTTAAATGTATGGATGATAACATGCATTCAAAGCCTGCTGAAACAAAGATCAGGGGTTTGCTCTCATGAATTTGCTTTTTCATAGTATTTAGCTATCTTTCGGTAACAACTAAACAAAACATTGGTTAATCTGTAAATAGCTAGATACATCACCGGTGGTCTGGCTGGAGGTTCCAGATCAGGAACTCCAGCAATCACTAGAGGAGAGGAAAATAAGTAATCTACACACAGTGAGGGCTGGAAAGGGATGAAAAAGCAAAGCAGAGGAAAGAACCTCAACCATACAAAAAAAAAAATACTGTATTGACTTCAGCATACTGTTACTGACTCTATCATAATCCAGACAAAAAGCTCACAAAGGCTCAGCTTCTATATTATATTTCAGTTTCTGGGTTACAAAGGTTTGTCTATTCTTTGTTATTGTTCAAGTCATGTTATTACCACTAAACACAGCATAGCCTGGGAGCCACAAAAGCCTTTCTGGCAAACACTAACATTCTGGCATGTTTATTTCTTATATTTCCTCTCTGAGGATCACAGGAAATGTTGGTAATACTTTCTATTTGGAGTGAAAACCTGGCTTCATTAAAGTCTCCAGTACTCCTAGCTTATAGCAAAAGCAACAGCAACTTAATAGGGATCATAGAAACCAGGTGTGAAATTCTGGCCCAGCTGAAGTTTACAGCAGAGCATACAATGACTTCAGGAAAGCCAGAATTTCACTCTAAATAAAAGATCTTACCAGCACTTCCTGTGATCTGCAGAAAGGCAAAATGTTTTACTCCTACTAACTTTCTAATTCTTTTCCACTCATTCATTCCAGTGGGAGACTAGAATGGACTTGTATAGTAGTGGTCTCCCACAGATTACAGAAGACAGAATGGGTATATGTTAAGAAAGCAAATTTGAAAACAGGAGATGAGGTGATTAATAGAGCTAGTATTGGTCCTGTAGGAGAAAGTTTCTTTTGGGAGAAACGGTAAGAAAAGGAATGACAAAATTTCATTTCTAGATAAGAATTCTTTCAACTTCAGGGCCACTAAATTAGACATTAAGTTAATGAAGTTACTTAGGAAGTTTTTTGGTGGTATTGTTTTGCTAGTGAGGTGTGTTTCTTTGGATTTTGTTTCTTCTTGCATTGTGGTTTTCTTGTTCTTCTCAGTGTTGATAGTTTTTCAATTAAATACTGTTAGAGGTACTTCTCAACTGTGTCAAAGTTAGGAAGTTTTTTTTTTTTTTTTTTAAATAAATATGTTAACTTTAGAGAAATGAAGTTAAATACTACTGAAAGGGGGGAAAAATTATGGCTTGACTGTATATTTCTGGGACATCAAAAGCATACCTGTTAGCTGCATGATAAAAGTAAGATCAAGTCCTTAATGCACTATGATGCACAGTCTTTGTTAAATGTCCACAAGTGTAATTAGCCGCGTAGTGATATGTCACTTATCTCATCGTATTGTTACAATAAAATGCTTACAGGGCTCTAAAACTGATGAGATCTAAAACAGATTTGTCTCACATGACAATCTATACCCAAAGAGATTAAGTGCATCTGATTTAATCAACATTAGCTATTAGCTGTTTACACTAACACTCAGAGAGATACAGCAGAGTCCAAAACAATCCATTTGGCTACCCTGTGTCAAATAACGTTCTAGTCTCTTAACTTGAGCTTCTGTTTTTTTCATTATATTTTATTGCCTCAGCTCCTGACTTTGTCATACTAGTAAATAATTCAAAGAAAGATTATAAGTAAATCATTAAATAAATTAGATGTTTTATTGTTTTAGATATTTTAGCACTATATTACATATTAATATTAGGTATTATTAAATATTTAAATATTAGATATTAATATTGTGTATTATTAAATATTTAAATAATGTAGTTGTTTTATTAGCTGTTAGCCAAAAAACAAAAGCTGTGAGAGTAATAAAAAAAGGGAAGAAAAAGTGCACATAGGTGAGCACTGACAGCCTCCCATAAGCTAAATATTAAAAAATCTTTCCCTTCTCCTGCCCCTTTTCCTTGTCTGAGGTTTCCTTGTCTTGATAGCCTGCTGGTTTGCTCCAGGCTGAAGACAAACTGTCATCATGCATTCAATGAAAATGATTAGGGAGTTTGGTGAGACAGCATGTTTGAATCCAACATAGTGACCATAGGTTAGCCTGAGAAGTATTTAAAATTTCTGAACCAACTTCTGACATGAAGATAAATCCAAGATGGTGAAGATCTAAAGAGTTACCACTAGCTGTCTGTACTCCCTAAGACTATTTAGAATATAAGTGGAGAACTCTCTTCTATTAATTTGAAATTTCATCTCTTAATACCCTGAGAAAATTGCAGGAGAGGAAAATATCCACTAAAAATGCCACCTAAAATTCTACCATATAGAAGTGCTTAGTTGAGGGTTACATTAAAAAAGGATATATACCTCTTTACTGTAGTACAACATCAAGTTTGTGTTAATAAAGCTGTTGAGAACAGCTGCTCTGAATGTAAATGGGAGAGTTTTGGACAGACACAACTGAAGATTCTTAATTAATCATTTGTCTGTTTCCAGGGCTTGTGGAATCTTCCCTTAAGTCCTCTGTACAGACTTTGGTTTAATTAAAAATATGAACTACATTGATTTAAGTCAGTTACGTTTATTTTGTGAACAATTTACATAATTGTAAAAATGTGTTACAGTAGTTTAGGTCATTTTTATAGTCAATTTTTAGGCATATGTAGAATGTAAATATTTTTAAGTATATAAGACTATCTACATACAAAAGCTGTACTAGTCTTACTAAACAAATTTAAATAAACAGCTATTTAAATAACTAAATAAACACTGGATGCCTACAGATTCTGTAAAACCTTTAACCAAGGATCTTAAGCACAGATTCATCTCGCCTAACTTCAGAAACTTAGTAGTCAGGTTGGAGTTAGGAATGCTGTCACCCTAAAATCAAGGAAGAGAGGCACTTCCAGAGGGCAGTTAATCCAAACTCTAGACCCATGGAGAATATATTCTTACTCTAGGCATCTCAGGTGCCTCAAGTAACATGACTTACATCCAGGCTTTACCACATCTGCTATTTAAGTTCCTATTTACAGATGTAATCAAAGTTATGTGATTCCCTTGGCCTAAACTAACTGACACTGCTTCAAGCTGAATTTAAACTGATGTTTAAATTGCTTTTGGTTTATTAACTCTGTGGTCTTTACAGTAAAGAAACATGCCAAATCGAGTACTTGTAGTCCTTTGTCTTCCTGCAGTTCCAGATGTGTGCTCAGTACAGACAGCTTCTCCCTCAGTGCATTGGTACCATAAAGAACTGTGAGATGCACTCAGAAGTCCTGCAGATTTATGTAGGAAAGCTCAGTGCTAGAGAGGACTCTGAGGAAGGCTTGCAATTTTGGTCATTCATAACTAGGCTAGTCTAAGCTGGTATTCAAACACAGGGCCTGATACCCAGAAATACTTCTGTGGTGAAGATGCACCCTCTGTAAAGACAAATGCTGAATGTTACTATCCTGTGTGCCTGATGCAAGGTCTTGTTTTCTGTTATGGCTAATTATGAAACTATGTATTGTTACATTCTATGGTTAGAGTAGGGGTTTTTTTTATTCCTATCAACAGGCTTATCTTATTCAGCTTCAGCTTCCTTCTAAATTTATTCTCCAGGAGTCAAATCCTCTGTAGAAGTAAATTTTAAAGTTCCCTTGAAATCAATGAAGCATCTGTAACATGAGAACTGTTTCTTAAATAAATAACTTTTCTATTCTAAGCTCTGGGAAATGGAACAATACTGCACTAGGAGAGATGAACTCAGTGTTGCTGATGAATATCTAAGCAGTCAGTCTTAAAACAGATCGTTCCATTTGTTCTTAGACCTGACCTTGTAATTTTGATATGTAAGCCAAAATCGGTTCCCAAGTCAGTCTGAAGACATATCAAGCTATATTTATTCATACTGAAAAGATTTGGGTGAGCACAATTTTATTACACAAAATTTGGTATCTTACTGAAGAGTAACGCACACAAGTGGGACCTAAGTACGGATTCTTCTTTAAAGACAGCCTGTTAGCATCTCATCAATATACTCCCCTTCAGGAGAATGGAAATAATAAAATGTATAAAAATAATTTGTATAAAAATGTACTAAAATATATAATTAAATAATATTTATTTAAAATAATTAAATAATTAAATCTTCAGTCTTTGGCCTGAGGTGACAGTTCATCTTCCCAGCATAATCTTGTATAATTAAGTACTTTCTTTACTATGTATCTATATCAGATACTACTACTCTAATAATTATAGATTTTATCTGCTGGTTTAGATATGGACTCTAAATGCACCTGAACAATTTTGCATGTGAAAATACTGACTCACTAAATGGTTGCAGGATCCTACTTTATGTTGTTGCAGCATGGTTAGTTTCAGCACTAATGTTGAGTCAATGACTAATTGGCAAGATTAAGTTAGGTACTCAGTTGAAACTATTAAAAAGTTATATATGGGTTCCACTTATATGACTTCCAAGAAAGAGAAGAATCAGAACTGTTTCTAGCTCTTCCGAGCTTCATCAAAGTGGCACGTTCATGTTAAATTGCTTGGCCTTGCTCCAAAATTAAATYAATCCATGGTGTCCAAACCAGATTTGAAGTGCCAAAAATAAACAATTTAAAGGTTGATACCAATGCTGTGCTCAATACAGTATACAGCTAGATCTGTTTTCTTTAAGAATCTTCTATTTATTCATAATGCTGTCTTTTGTAGGAGCTAATGTTTCATTTTTCATTCCTAATAAATAGTAAAATTTATTTGAACTGTACTGCCCAGGGATCCAAATAGTCTTGCAAACACTGTAGACAGGCTATGATAGATTCTTTTTTCCTTTGAAGTGTTATTTTCTATTAGTGCACACATTCTCCGGCTCCCCAAAGTAGCCATATACACAGGATGACTTAGGATGTTGACTTGCCATATGTATAGGCAGTACGTCATTTTAGAGGGCACACAACAGCTAGATTTTTTTGCATGTATTTCTATCTCGTTTTTAGCTACAGCCTTTAGATACTATTGAATTCCGAGTTCTTTTACATCTCAGATTGTGACTAGTAATTCTAGCCAGACATCAAGCTGGCATAAATCTGTATAACTGTTGACTTAAAAGTATAACATTGCTTAAATCCTGAGAATATTTACTCTTAGATGAAAGGCAAATAAAGTATATGGACGCAGAGATATGGATTAAATAAGCACTTACTTTGACTTTCAAATTTATTGTGCCCATTTATTTAGCAATAAATATGAATAAAATACTTGCAATTTTATTATTTCATTTTTATGTTGCTTTACAGTATTGAAATTGAACATTAAAATAACATAATGGTAAACAGCTCTGCATATAATCAAGGTCTTGGATGTGTTAATATGATTGTAGCTACTATATTGATAAAATTGATGCATACATTTACCAATTGTAGTCTTGCACAGGCAAATTTATAGAAGTTATTTTCTAAAAAAGTTGAAAGTACCATTCATAATTGGACCTAAAAGCATTGTACTTAGGATTATAGTATTCTGTATTTAAATAAAACTTTGAGCAAACTACCTGGATAGGAAGGACACAACAGTAGGAGACAGTGGCTAACAGTGAGACCTGTAATTAAACAGACATATCTGTTAGAATTTAAAATGGACTTTTAACTGACATTCTTGGGCTACCTGTGCTTTGTCTTCCTAAATTTTAAAAGGCAAGTGCAGACCATAGAGCCTTTTAGTCTTGTCTCTGTCTATAGGTTACCCTTTAGGTCTAAAAGGCTTAAACAGCCCAGAACGTTTGTAGAATCTTAAATTTAGGTGATACTTTCCTTTGCTCTTCACCTACCTTTTTATAATAATTTGCATTATAGCAATTTTAGATTAATGTAATTCAGTGCTTTACAGATGTTTTCAGCCTATGCAAAGGATTTTAGAATACTCATGCAGAAATATTGAGCAAAACCCTGTAATTTGCAGCACAGCTGCCTAAAACCTGGCTTTCATCTTTTCATTTTGTGCAATGACTTTTAAAGACATATAGGTACTTCTAAAACAAGCTAGATGATGTGGCTTGCGTGTGACTTGTTTTGGGAAACCACCTTTCAGCCTTTCTGCTCACTGCCCACTTTTGCCTTGCACAATATAAAAGCCACCAAAAGGCATCGCTTCCTGCTTTACAGGCAGGGTGGCTTCCATAGGGCAAGAAAAACAGTGGTGTGTGTATTTTTCCATTTCTCCATTTCTTTGCCTGGTTCATGAAACAGTAGAACATGTGGCAAGTTGTTTGCATAATGGCGGTATAGTTATATACATGTGTATGTTTATCCATAGGAATATGAAGTGTGTCTTTAATAGATTAAGGACATACACATTTTGGCAGTATTATTCTTAGCATTGTTTCTGTAAGCATATTTAGACAGTACTGATGTCATACCACGTTTTACAGTTTCAGCATTTGCACAAGTTTGAATAATTCCACTGAATTTTTGTACTAATGCTTTAAGTAGCAGTGTGTACACAGAAATATATTTGTTTTCCAAGTAATCAGGAGTACTTTACAAATTACATGACACAGCTGTTGACATGTTTGCAACTAGTAAATATAAACAACATATTAAGAATGCCATGTATTTACTTAGTAATGGATTTACTTTGAAATATATGTTCATTTTTAAGAAACATCTTCCATGTTAGAATCTCATAGCACTTAACATTTCACATGATTCAACTCCACATTATTTTTTGGAGATCGTGATTATCAGTGCCATTGGAACTGGAGGAAAAGCACAGAATCATTTTTTGTTACTGTGGCATTTATTATTATTTGTAAATGGTTACTTTAAGACATGTTATAAAGCGTCAAAGAAAAAGCAGAGAAAATAATGAGTGTGATTTGTTGAGCCAACACAATTAATATTGCAAAAGTGTAGCAGTAAGTATTCTCTCTGTATCTTTCTGACAGTTATTTTGGCCCCTTCACTGAAAATCTGAGAGCTTCCTAAGCAGAAAAAAGAAGTAGCAGGGTTTTTTTGTTCTCTTCTTCCTCTTCTATAGAAGAAATGGCATGACATATCCAGCTTTTCTGCTTGCTTTGCACTTGCGATATTTTGGGTGCTTAGTGTGTGTGTGTTCACATGCATGTAAATAACTCCTTTTTCATGTGCCTTCTGCCAAAGTTTCCTCATTTGAGTGACATCTTTACACCATTTACATCAGTGTCAAAATTTCTGTTAACTTCACCAAAGACAGGATTCCACCTATTTTGTCCAAGTTCCATCACAGTTCAGTCTAGTGTTTTTAGAAGCATTTATATTTTACTTCTTTCAGTGGTATGCAGTTGTCATGAGAAGCAAATCTTGCAAAGGGCAGAAAGGATCATCTGGCAAGAAACAATGCCACATAAGGGCTTAAACTTAAGAGTTTACTTAAAGAGTAGAAATAATAGACTCTCCATTCAATGAGAAATAGTGTGGTAAGGGGAGTTTCAAATTAATGTCTTTCTAGCAAGCTTTTTTCAGGTAGACTGCTGCTACTTTTAAAGAGTTTTGTCAGAGCTCAAGGTTTCATTCCTGTATGTGTGTTGTCATAAGCAACACTGAAGATAAAAATATGGGTGCAATAAGATGAAGACTAATCTGTTAGTACCAAACAGACAAGGGTGGATTGTGCTACTTGGCTTTTTTGGACATCTCATACCACTGAGAAAAAGCAACCAAGGTTGCTTAGAGAAAACTTTCTAGACAAAATAAGGGTTCCCCTCCCCTAAATTCTGTCTCCTTTTTCCCCTGCATCTTGCTTGCAACTGCAGTTGTAATAAAAGCTGCTCAGCAGAGCAGCTCCCCTTTGGCACAAGAGACAGAGCATGTGTTCCACGTTTGTGCTAAAGCGTGATTTCAAACTTCTTAATTTCTCTCGCTTTTGCCTCTTGGCATATTTGCTCTGGCTCTTGCTTGGATTCAGGTCTAATCCAGTCTTCTGTATACAAGCGAGAGTTTTAGCTAAGCTGTGAGATAGCTGGAAAGCTGTTGCTACAAAGGTAATATAGGATATTGTCTGTTTGTTGCTGGTGTTGCAGCTCACATTGCATCATCAGCATTTCCTGTGCTTCCTGAATATGGAGTAGAAGAGGGCTGAGTATAGGCAATGCTTTTTGTGGAGTACGCTAGTAATTCTTTGCAGGTAGACTTGAGCACAGGTGATTTGAATTTTTAAGCTGTTCATGGTGCAGAGAAATTTTGCCAGTTGTGACTTTGCCTCTTATATCGCAGGAGAAAGAGAGAGAGAAGCTTTTCTTGGCTCCTGAGAGAAGTCTGTAAACGCCTAGGTTTTCCTTGTTCCCAGTTTTTCTATCACTTGTCATTCAAGACAGTATTCACTAGTATGAACAATGTTAGTCCATACGAAGGCTGTCTCTACTGCTCAGGTGCTCAAATGATATAAAGCAGTGGAACTCCATTGACTTATGTGAACTGGCCTAATCCCATTTAGTTGAAAATCTGGGCTAGAGTATAGGAAGTGTATATATTATCTGGGGAACGTTGAAGTAGTTTCTAATTCTTCTCTTTATTGCTCCCATAATGATGGGGAGTGTTGTGGAATTGGCATGGTGCAAATGAGGTATTTTTAATTTTCTATTTGGAGCGTAGCTATCTCAATAGGTAGAAAAACATCCTTGGTTTCAGGGTATGTTTCATTATGACTTCACAGGAAATGAAGACAGAAAAGTTGGATATGGACATTCAAGCAATACTGAAACTTTGAGAGGCAGAAATATTTCTTTAAAGGATGAACTAATTGCATGTGCAAAGTGTTATGCAATTGAAAATGTTTAGCTATTTGAGAGCTTAAATTCACTGAAATTAATCCGAGTGTGTATGGTCCATTTTAGCAGAGCTGAATCCACATATTTAGGGTACGTGAAATGAAGCAAAACAGAAGGAATTTAAGAATTTATAGTTTGAAAGAGCAATGAGAAACTCAGTTTTTTCAAATCACTAGTGATGATGTCTTTCACTAGGAGCAGAGCTTTTACAAAGGGTCTTTCAACTGAGGATCTCAAAACTCTTTTTGAAACATTGAATTAGGGCTCAACACAGAAGCCTTTATCAAATGAACAGTCTCAAGGCAAAGGAAGTGCTCAAATGATTTGTCAGCTGTAGGACTGGGCTCTCGAGCCTCACCCTGGGAGGTAGGGAAGCTTTACTTTTTATATTTTACAGAATGGGAAACTGAAGTCTAAGGGAAGCATGACTTGCCCAAAATGACAGTGCAAGTCTGTGGCAAAGTTGTGAATTAAACCAACACCCAAGTAGACACGTACCTAAGCTGCAATTTCGTCTTTCTCTTGTGATTCTAAGTTAGGAAGAACAGCAATAATTTTGATATTTTAAACCAAGATGGTAATCATGTCCGTCCAGGTGATTCGTTTATTATGCTGTTAACTTGTCTTGGTTGAAATGAGAAAACACTGGTCAGAATGTGTTGGGGGACAAAGCAAAAAGGTAACCTTAGGAGTTTTCTGATCTTAAGACTAGTTGAGCTAAATTCATGTTAAGCTGGTAAATTTTCACATAATCAGTCATCATGAGTCACCATAACTTCTTTTACAGGTCAGAATGGTTCTACTAGGAAAAAAATAGAATGTGTCTTTAATGTATACAAGTGAGATACATTTACTTAAAACCCTGTTCTCTCTACCTCCTCTGTATACATCTCTAGTCATTTTATTTTTCTGTCCTTCTATCCCCTGGTTTACACGGGTAAAATGCAATACAGAAAACTGCCACAAGCGCACTTAGAGAACCTGTGAAAAGTGCAGTTTAACATATTCAAATGCAAGTTAGTGGCAGTGCTAAGTGTCAGCATTTTAGCATAGACAGATGATATTGCAGAGCAAGAACATTCTGGTTTGTAAATGCTAGATTTTAAACAGCATAATAAATGTCAATCATCTGCTGTGCTTTGCAGCATCAGTGCCATAAATAGGTGCACTCTCTTGGTTACTTGGATGGCTGATTTTAAATTTATGATAAAGTATATAAAATTAATTATGTGTGCTTACACTTAAGTGTTAAAAGCCAGTTCCTGCTAGTGTGCTAATGTACATAGTCAGTTCCTTACAACTAGAAACCAGACGCTCTTTCATTCATGCATTCATATGCTGGCAATTTTATTTGTGGAACTGTTTGGGGGGAAAAAAAAACATTTCTTACATTGTTACTGCACTTGGGATATATTAGTATGATTATGTAAAATGTGTGTGTGGCTTACTGTTTGTCCTTTCTTGCAGTGTATTCTGTGCTCACTGGGTGGGAGGGTCACGCTGTGTGAGACTAATAAGGACAGAGCTGCATCCCCCTCTACCACTCTTTGGAGACTCACTCCAGCAACTCCTCAGCACTACAGCAGCGTCGTGCAGGCATTTACTGTGCTTCTGGGGGACATAGTAGAGCAAAAATTAAAGGTAAGCAGCTCGTATTTGTAGTCAATTGTCTAAACATCACACACACACACTCCTGTATTTGTGTGGTTTTTCTTTTCTTTTTTCTTTTTTTTTTAACAATTGCCAGCTAAGTTTATCACTGGTTTTGCCAGTTTTAAGTATATCCTACATAATGTCCACAATAACCTTTTAATATACAGTTATCAATCTGTGCTATAGGAGTGTGCTGATATGTTTGTGTGTGAATAAAGATATGTGTTAAAATATGCTAATCGAAACAGCCATAGTAAATTTGCAGGAATTTACAACAATGATTAGGCAGCGTTGCAAACTGGCACAATACTTAGCAGCATGTTCATTAATGTATACATATGCTTACGTTTAATAACGTATCCGTTAGTATGTATTTTTCTGGTTAGTATGCGTATGGAGTGGCCTAAATCCAGTTAGCTGAAGCGTTTGTGAATAGCGCCGTGTGCCGAAGGAACGGGAAAGGTTGCCGAGGCGCGGGGCCGGGGCAGGGAGGCCGGGGCGGCGGCGCCCCC
>NW_020451138.1:855928-1017594 GCF_003343035.1 Apteryx rowi
TGTATTTTTTTTTTTTTTTTTTTTAAGATTTAAACTGTAAACTCAGTACAAGCTGCTCTAGGCCTTTGTATATTTTGCAAGGAAGAGAAATACTGTATTTTTCTTTGTTTTGCATTTACACCAAAAGAATTATATGTTGTCCTTGTTGGATTTGATGAGTACGTCAGCAGTCATTCACTGCTTTGTGACACCAAACAGTTAAGCTGTCGTATTTAAGTTTGAAAATCTAGGAGAAAAATAAAAAGAAAATTAGTCTTTACTAATGAAATGAAAATTTCTTGGCTTTATAGCTAATATCTTTGAGTTAATATTTCTGAAAGTATTACTCATGACCTTAATAACAGACTAAGGGAATATATTTGTCATTCATTTCTAAGTTCGTATGATTCTATTTTTTTATAGCTCTTTAAAACAGATAAATAGTATGTATTGTGTATGACTAGTGATTTACTCTTTTCTTTACAGTTAAATTCTTAGGGTGCTTTTCTGACGGGGTGAGGAAGAAAGAATAAGAAAACACGTTCTCAATATGAATATTTTCTGTTTCAGATTTGTGGCTGATTGTTCACATGAGTCCAGGGGGAGATGAAGTACCTTGGATCCTGCATAGTTTGGCTTTGTATGGCAGTCTTCCTCCTCCTTCCTCTTTCTGCTTCTGTGGCTGTCACTGACCAGACAGGTACTTCCAATGTTTTTGCCCATCGCAGACCAAAGGAACAAATCTCAGTACTGAAAGAATTAAAAAAAAAAAAAGGTATATGAAAAACAAACGAACAATACAAGCAGTGCAATTACAAAGACCAGTGGTTTTATCTCTGTCCTTGAAGAAGTCTAAGTTTGAAGCAGTTTCAAAGCAGTCTTTCTGTTTCCTGTACTTGAAAGATGAACATTTGGAAGCAGTTATAGTTTCTGGGAGTTTTATTTTATACTTTCTAAAATTACCTTAAAAAAAAAAAGAAGATTCTGTATCGAGGCTTGCAAAACTTTATGAACAAGATCTTGTGGCTTAATTATAGGAGATCAGTGCTCACATTGACATAAACAACCTAATGCTCAAGTTAACCTAATCTAAACTAAATCCCCAAAGCAAGTCAAATGCTTCACCGATGCAGAGTAAGGCAGAACCTTGTACATAAGAAGACAGGGGAAAGGGATATAATATTGTTTAAAGTAAAGGCTTAGTTACCCATCTTCTACAAAGTTACCCTGACTTCATTTTCTTATTATCAGCATGTTAACTCATTCTCTTACCTAACACAATGGTCTCTTTCTCCAGCTCCTGTTCCGTTATCTGTTTAATGTCCTTTACCTTGGCTATCCTGACTGCAGTAAATTCTCTGTTAAGCACATATCACTTGTGTGTTTGTAGAAAAAGAAATTGTCAGTTTTTTGGAGTTGCTCAGCCTTAGTGTGTACCTCAGCTTTCTAGAATTTTCCTACAATTGCTAACAAGGAGAACATGTTAACTGCTATTTAAGTAGAAATAGAAAGTATTTGTTTTTCTTTTTTTAAAAAACAAAACTTATTTTTAGTAATGCTCGTTTTTGAGAAACCTGATGGGAGATAATGGAAGCTATGAGTACACAATACCTTTGAAACTCGGCAACGCCTTTGAAACTCGGACCCAAGAAATTTAAAAACTCAGCAACTAGCGTAACAGTCCTTTCACTGCTCCTGGAAAAAAGAAATGGTAATATTTAATAAATACTAATTGTAATGTTTGAGCTCCAGGGTAGCAATAATGCACTATGGAGAATCTGAATTTAAGTCAAAGACCTTTTTGCCTTATACTCTTCAAGCAGCAAAGCTGAGTGCTCCAGACATAAATTATTCTTAACCCCTGGGAGGGAGTGAGCTGTACATACTAGCTCTGCAATCATCCTCTTTAGCTGTCTGAGGGACTGTGTTGTCTTATCTGTTGTTCCTCGCTGGAGGATTGCAGAGGGGAAGTTTTAAATGCTAGAAGAGTGTGACTGCACAAGGTTCCCTAATAATGTAAATGTATAATTTGAATAACCTTAAAACAAAATGCCGGGAAGTATTCTCCTTTTTCTTTTGTTGTCTAATGAAAAGATATCTTAGTAAAAGGTAAACCAGTCATAGAAAATGTGACAGATAGAGTAAACTGAGAGTAGGCAATGCATCTGAATTGTACATTATGTTCTGTTAGAAGTTTGTGGCTGGGCAGCAGGGAGAGAGGTTGCTGTTTTCCCTAACCTGGTTGCTACAGATGGATCAAATATGTGTCAAAGGGAACCACTGGGATGAAGAGGAGAGGTAGAACCTCTTCTGAAAATAACTCAGGGTGTGCAATTGAGAGAAGCTCCGGCATTATGGGGTGGCAGGGGCAGATGATGAGGAATAACATGTAGAGAGCTGGCAGCATGAGAAGCTCTGCCTACAGCAGGGAATAGACTCAGCATGTAGCTTCAAGGCGACAGGAGGAAAGAAAGAGATTTTTCTAGAGACTGAATGGGTTGTTACCACCCAAAAAAGAAATACAGGTTATCGACCAGAAAGCAGGAGCTGAGAAAGAACCTGCCCTGCAAATGTGCAGTAGTCAGGGGAATAGGTGTGTTTGCAAGCATTTTTATTTAATGTGTCACTCAACTGAGCTGAGTATTCTGTTTCAAAATCGTCTTTTTCTAGTTTGATAAATTTTATGCGAATGAAACTGTTAGAAATCAGAAGTGTGCCCGTTTCAAGAAAGAGGGCCAAGTCTATTTGTGTTTTGTTTGAATCGAGATCCTATTTTGGAGAGTAAAATGGATTTGCTTGATGTAAAGTAGGCATGTAAAATGAATATGTAAAAGAAGAGAGAACTATTTAACTTCAGTTTTTTTGTTTTTTTTCATTAACTGACTCTCTTTTGGCCCTTTGTTATCCCCTACATATCAGTTCTGCTTCTGTCCTTCAAGATCTACCAAGGCTAATCATTTATCAGAAGGAAGCAATTATTTCTAAAGATAAAATATAGCAAGTTTAAGGGAGAGGTTTGGGTTATAAATCTGAAGTTCAGGAGTTCTCCATAGTCATGTTTTTGACTTGACTTCAAGAATAAAGTCTTTGTCTCTATTTTCTTTGTTGTCAACTAATTTTTTATTGTTGGGAGCATTTGGTTTTGGAACATGAACATGAGGTCTTTTTGTAGTGATACACAAAGTTTCAATGTGATTTTTCCTATTTTTTATATTAAGAATATTAATACTTCTGTCTCATTCCCAGATTATTGTTGCTTTGTTCAACTTTCTTTTACAATTACTTTTCTTCAAAATCACTTGCTAACCCATGACAAATGTAGCATAAACAAAGTCCTGGGACTGTCAGCCACAGTGAATTTCCATTGCCTTTTGACGTGGAATGCATTGTGAAAAGTATTGCCTCTAGATCATAATTTTAGATAGGCACTTTAACCCAAATACAGTGAATGGTTTCAAGCATGCAGATCAGTTCAGCTTTTCTTTTCAGTTTGCTTGTTCCAGTACATAGATAATCCTCAAAGATACCATTTCTGTAGTTACTCTCGTATAAAATGCATTCATTACATTTAAAGAGTTTAAACTCTCAAATTGAATATTTAAGGCTGGATCCACAGGTTGTTGTTAGTATTGCAGTGTTTAAGCTACCCTGCCACTGTTGGATTCCTTAACTTGTCGTTAAATACCAAGGCTTCTCAGGCAGTGAATAAGGGGCTTTAGGTAACTAAGAATGTGGTTCACGAAAGCCTGTACATTGTGGGAAAGCCACTTCAGCTCGTCAGTAAGTAGTACTTTAGACAGACCCCATACCACAGAGGGAAATATTCTCGGCTACACGCATTCTCACAGAGTGAGGCCTGTAAATTAGATCAGCTTTTTTTCATGGAAAGCTAGAGAAAGAAGAAAACATTAACTCCTATGGCCAAGGTATTCACCTAGGATGTGAAATCCTGTTTTTTCAAAAATCCCTCTTCTGCATGGGAAAATCCAAGTCTCCAATGTCTAGTGTGAGTATCCTGATGTTAGAACTCCATTGGTGTGGATTTCTTAATGTCTCCTGCCAAAGTTGTTATATTATTTACTAAATCTAAATAGTCCTTGGACTTGGACTTGACTTTCCTGTATCAACAACATTCAGTCTCTGCCTTTCATCTTCCCTACTTTGGTTTAATTAACATGTTTATTTTTAATGCAATATGAAGCAGCTTCCAGTGTGAAAGAGGAAAAAAAAAAAAAAATCACACCTGATTTTCTGGTTGCCCTGTTCTTGGTACTGCAGGTATGAAAGAGATCTGGTTTCTTGACCCTGTTTGAAAACAGGCCAGTGGGTGTTTGAAAACAGGATTCTCAGCTTCAGTATGAACACCTTAAAGGTGGACTTGTTAGATGTTGTTGCTGACCCACGTTGGTATGCCATGCACTCCAAAGAGTTTCATTCTGTCTATCTTTAGTCTGATCCAGTTAGAGTGCGAGACAAATGGATCCTCAGCTAATTTGGAATTCTTCCTGAAGCTTAGGTCTGGCGTATGATGTGGGAACATGGTAGGTGGGGCTTTGCTTTTGGGCTGCATTCATTTGACTGGTTATGTTTGCTGACAGAAACTTTGCTGCATGCAGAATGTGCACGTTGGTGGTGTTAGATAGCCCTGAAAACTTCACCTGAGTGTGAACTTCACTTATAAAGTAGCAGATAGGTACTTGCACAGTGAATCTAGCCATTATAGGTTACATTTAAACTGGAGAGGCCAAGAGTGCTTATTGGAAGCTACAGTTCCCAGCCAGGAAGTGCATACAAGAGACACATGTAAGAGTGAGACAGAAGCATGCACCAGTGTCTCCTGCCTCCTAGTTCTCATGGCAGGGAGAACTGGGCATGGGGCCTAGATGGAAGCTGCAGTGTGCTTCAGCAGGTGCCCTGCTCATTCCAAGAATTCAGGACATGCCATGGCATGTCCCAGCTGATAAGTCTAGATGTAGCCGCATTACTTGGAATTTATTTTTCTGCAAAATGTTATTATAAAAAAAGCTTTTCTTACTAGTGTCTTACTGGAGAGGCATAGATCACAGTGATCTGTGATCTGCCTGCTTGATTGACATATATACATGTTTATGTTTATAATATGTTGATAATAATTACGTTGATTTTTATAATAGTAAGCTCCTATAGTAGAGCTCATTGATTCCTAAAGATTAAGGTCTATAATCTGTTCTATGGGTAGGAAATTTCATTAATTTATAGGTATGTTACACTTCAGCTTTGGAATCACCATTTTAATATGAATTGTGGGTCTCAAACCAGACAAGGCAGTTTTACCAGGTGTAGAGTAATCTACTGTGTAAAGGTAAGCTTGTTCTTCATGCTGCTATATGGTGCATTGGTGTCTTGTAACAGGGCAGGTAGCTGCATGGTTTCCATACCTGGATTAGCGATAAGGATTTGTCTTGTTCTTTTTCTTTCCTGACTGCCTTCAGGTAGATCTCCTAATTCAGCTACCTGTAGGCTGAATGGGTAAACTGTCTGTTTTGTCTCAGGCCAAAAGAAATTATATATAAAGATCTTCTAGCATTACTAAAAATCTTGGAAGAGACTTACTTTTTGTCTTTATAAACTATAACTATAGAAAGAATTTTCATCAATCTATAACACTAAAAGTTACCAGTCTTGGTTTGAAGAGCTTTTGGGTTTAGTATTTTAGTCTTTTGCCTTGGCTCTCTAGTAGAATAATGTTGAGCTAGAGGAGTGCATCAGCAACACGAGATGGAAGAAGAATCATAGTAACCCTTGCAGTTTTTCTGGGGATATGGGATACAACCAAGTAAGTAACACTTACATGGCTGTGTATGCTGTGAGTGTTATGCCACCGATAAAAATAGGTCCACAGTCTGGTCTGTGGCATGTGAGGAATCATTGCTATCATCTGGATAGCACAGAAATTAAGGCTTGATTCTTTATTTGGATATGGGAGAAAGGGGCTGGAGGGAATAAGTTGCGACCCCCTGATCCTTAGCCACTCAGCCTTCATATAAGTTAATGCTGCAAAAGAGTACAGTTTTTTTTTCCAAGTTCCTGTAGACATGTAGACCTTACTATAGCTGTTTCAGGTGAAATCCTCAACAGGTCATATCTGGCTGCTCTTATTATACGTGCTATAAAAAAAATGTAAGGAAAAAGTGATTCTGTCCCTTGGTCTTATATATAAAACCTTGGATGGAAACATGGAATTAAAAGAATGTTTGTTAGTGTATATTTGAAATGATGTTGTGACTTCAGCCACAATAGGATTCTTTTACACCAACATATTTCTTGTAGTTACACTCATGTAAAATTACTACCACAATCGCTACTGTAGAGTGGCTATAGATAAAAATCTGTAGTTTATAGCTTTTAGTTTAATAATCTGTATAAATGATTTAAGACTAGATTTGTAGATTAAAGAGTATCTAAGGTGAGCCTGTTTCTCTCCTTTAGGGTGCGTACATCAAATAGAATATTGAAAGTGCTGTATATGTTAGTATGTAATTCCAGGGAATGCATTTCACACAACATAAAACTCCCTGAAAACCAAGAGTAGTGAAAGATTTAATTTCGGTTTGTGAGATTTCAGCGTGAGTACTCTAACAGTTCTGCATCTGTTGTGGGGAAACGGAATTTACAGTGTGAGTTGTAGTTGTTTTTAATGCATATGTTTCTTCTCATCTCGCTCCCTCATGAAATTTCATATACGTATATATTTAGTGTACATATGAAGGAAAGAAAGAATATAGTATCTTTGTGCCTTTGAAATAAATCTACTTACAAGTTATGTTACTTCTAATTGTAATTGTAGCGTAAAGGACATGGTATTGAGTGGAACTTGATGCGTCTTGCAAAAAACTGCCTCCACTCAATCTTTTCTTAAACAATTGTCATGGGTTTCATTAACCATGTTGTTAAAGAGCTTCTTTTTTCTGTATTGTATAATTTACTTAAATTTTTTTCTCGTTATTTCCAACTAGCCATTTGTATTCCAGATTGAACACTGTAATGCATTAAATAGAATTTAAGACCTGTGAAGGATAATATACTTTCTATATTACTGCAGAATGAATGACAAATTTAATGTGCTTTCAAATTATAAATATAGCTATTTTAAAGGTCAACTTTTAGTCTGCATAMTCCTGTAAATTTTAAAATATAGATGATTTCCAGGTTAATGCTAGGCCGTTCCTCCTTGCTTTTTTCACTGAACTAACTCTTTGGAAAGCCCCTTGTCCTTTGCTGTTTAGTAACTTTAGACAACTTGGCAGTCTTTTTAGTCACTTCAGCTCAACACGGAGCTCTGCGTTTAATAAGTACATGGGCCAAATCCTGCTCGTCGTCTTCCTTTTGATAGTTTCAGTAGGGTTTACTGGGGCTATTTGCAAAGTTGATTAAAGAAAAAGCCCTCTTTCAGACCTGTGCACAAAAGTAATGTTTCTCTGTAGCTGCATCTTAAAAGTGTTTCTGTTTGTATATATATGTGTGTATATATTTATGTACGTCTGTGTATATATATATTTAACTATATGATAGGAGGATGTTACATATTAATAGTCCACTGTTAAATGTGTTTGTTAGAATTAACCTTTGAATTTACCATGTTCCAAGTGTTAGAACATTCTGCTTGTTTACTTAAACATGTTGATTCAGACTTAATCCCAAGAAAAGCTGCTTATTTTTAACAGCTTTTTCAAAATATAAGTATTGCTTGCATTGCTTATTATATAATAGCATTCTTGTTAATCCACATTTTGAAATTAGTGTTCCCTGAAGTAACAACAGAATATTGCCATGGTAATCAAGCATTTATGCTTTTTTGTTGCATTTTCATTGTAATATTTACTTATTGAGAAAAAAAAACAGATTTCCTAGTACTTAATCTACTCAGAAATATGCAAAACTTGCAATAGATGTTATTGCTTTATACAGAATGAATATGGAAGGAGCTTTGTAAGAATTTAGTATTTTTTATGCTGGTTATATCATTCATGTGAGCTGTAATCATAAACAGTTGAACTAAAATATGATAAAATTTTTGTTTATATTAGAAGTGTAGTATGAATATTAGAAGTGTAATATGAATACCTCATACTACACTTAATGAAAAATATCGTTGCTGTTATTTAGATTGTGTAGTTTGGATTTTTATTTTTTTTTAATCCTAAAGATAAACAAAACCAACTTTCCTGTTAATATTACTAACTACAGCTTATTCTGATTTATGGCAGATATTATAATCACTGTCTGATTCATTTGTATTTGATAAAATTTTATGGTACATATTTAACTATTCTTTTAAAGGTGCAGTGTGTCCTGTGATGAGAACAGTTGTCCATCAGCTCAGACAAGCCAACAGAAATGATCTCCACGTTTCAGGTAAATTACTTCAATTAATAGGAAGAGTAAAGTGTCTAAATTAATTTGCCTGTGGTGGATGTAATCATAGTCCCACTGAAGCTGGCTGTAAAGCTGTAGAAGGATAGTACAATCTGCCACCCCCATGCTCCAAAAACTGCTGTTGGTTTTAGAAAAGTGAGGTTGATCAAAATCAGAATGCGTTGATTTTGAAAGGTACTGTTTTGCTTTCTGTATGTGCAGTCATTTCCATTCTCCTCTCAAACATGCTGCAGCTCTGAACTACAGATGTTCTTGTTAGTTCAGATGATAAAAGGAAATAATCAATGCATTTCTCAGAGGTTGCAAAGTCAACTACTGGTGGAATTCTGCACTGAAATCTTCTCCATTGAGAAAATGAATGTTGGAAGTTTCTGTGACCTGAAGTACAGGATTTCAAAATAGCATGTCGGTCTGTACTCTAGAAAGTCACCAAACATGCTAAAAATCAGTATCTCCCCTTGGTTTTTAAAATCGCTTTAAATAAACTAAATCAGTTCATCATATTTTGCAGGGTTTGATCTAGCAGAAAGCTTTTCTTTGAGACAAACATCTTGCGGAGGGGAAAAAATCTGTTTTAAAGTGGGGAGCGCACCTCTCATCAGAGACACAAAGTAAGTAGCTACTTAAGATCAGAATCCTAAAGGTGTCAGTTTTAGGTATTTTCATCTGTAACAGATTTTTTTTTTTTGCGAGGGAAGCAGTCTGATTCAGGTGTTCCTTCTGGAATCTAGAAATATCTAGGTGGAAAGTTAATTGCATGTATCTTATTCATTCTTAAACCATGATTCTGGTATTGAAATGTCTCCTTTTTATATAGAAAGATTATAAAACAAAGAGAAGAAAGAGCATTGTGTTTCATAATACAATAAGAAGTGTTTACCTTGCTATTTTTTTCTTAACGAAATTATCTGCCCTGTCTCTCATTACTGCTTGCAGGGATAAAGACAGAAAGATAGTCACCATTTCCTTAAAAGCTATATTTTCACGTAGATTTTTTTCAGTGAGATCGACATCTTGCCTTTAAGCACCAACAAAATGGTTAGTACTCAGTGTTCAGAGACTAGGCAACATCCTATTATAACACGGAATGAAAAGAAAGGCACACACCCCATGGAAAATTAAAAGGAAGGTGAAAGAGAGCAAGGTAAAATGGAAATGGATGGATTTGTGTTTGCAATGGGGCGAGGAAATGGTGAGAAGCAGTTCAAGTTCCCCACCCTTAGACAGTGGGGAGAAAGAAAATCCTCTCAGAGCTGCTTGGTTGTGATACACTCTTGGTCATGGGATTGTGGTGTCCGTACAACATGTTCCTGAGATGACATGGGAAGCAACTGTATTCTCATGTTTTCAGGTTGGGTGTTCTCCATTGCGAGAGCTCTGGCTCCAGGCTGTGTGAAAAGAAATACACCCATGCCCTCAGGATTCCCCTGGGCTTGGATCCTGGCCAGAGCCCAGAGTTCTGGGGCAGCATGACGCCAGGGACTGGTGGAGAAGGAGGAAAGAAGTATCACAGAAATCCAGACGTGAAACAAAATGATCTCTGGGACAGAAGAAAGATTAAAAAATATGACTCTAGATATTCCATGTTAATAGATAGATTTTAAGTTGTCCTGAGATATTAGATACTTTAAATGTTAGATTAATGTAGTTGTGTAATTCATTAAAATTACATAAAATAATCACTTTTTAAAAAAACTTGAATTTTTGCTATTATATATGGAGAAATTAAGATTCTAGATAGAATTGATTGTCACAGAGAGAGCTCTGCTTTCGTTAGGATCTTCCCAGTATTACCAAGATTGTCTTTACAAGAGTAGCATGTGAAGTTAGGTACAACTCACACAAACCTTTACTAAAAATATTTTGAAAGTAAGAAACTTTTATTTATTCATTATTCATTTTCCAAATTTTTATGTTGTCAATATGAATATGAGAGGAATATAAGAATATAGTAGAGCAGAAAATCAAGGCAATAACAGAAAACGTGTGGCAATTTTCCTTTTTTAGGAATAAGAAGTTAAGTAGAGTTTAGCTGTGTACAGTCAGGAAGAGAAATCCATATATGCAAGATGATTAATTTCTTGAAATTGTTAGAAAATCGACAGCCAAAAAAGGGAGTGAAGAGAGCTAGAAATTATAAGAAGAAAAAAGGGGGAAATTCTTGATTTTAAGGCATTATTTCTGAGAATGTGATGGGGCAGGGGATAACTCATGATGGTGAGGTTGAAAAATGCCAAGTTCTTTCTCCTTTTTCATTAGTTGTCCTGAGTATTAGTGTCTATGCTTTACTGTCATCTTTTAAAAGCAATTATTAATAAAGGCAGTGAAAATGGGGGAATTCATGTCATGGCTGATGGCTGCTGCTTAGCAAGGCCTTAGCTCTTAGCAGTTGGAAGGAAAATATTACAGAAAGAAATAACACTTATTTTTTCACTTTATGGATGGGAGAGAAATCTAATACATTTTTCTTTTCTTTCTTGCATCCATTCAGCTTTTTGGATGGAGGAAGACTATTTCAGACACAGATGGCTCTTTTTTCTTCATTTTCATTGTAGATTGGGCAGGGGATAAAGAATTTGAGTAAAGGGTAAACCTAGAGGACAGCCAGTTTGGCTTTGCTGGTGTCTATTGCTTATCACATTTCTCCCCCTCCCCATTGCTTCCTTCTGCATGTATATACATTAAAAAAAAAAAAAAAACTGGAAAGAAAGTCTTTCCAGTCTCCCCTACAATACTTGTATCCACTGAATGAACAGGTCTGCTGGATGAAGCTGCTGGGATAATTATCAATGAAATACATAACAGTGCTAATTTTTAAATATAGTTAGGCTAAAAAATAATATCATGTTATTCATGTTAGTAAGGGACAAACTGAGCTTCTCTGTCAGCTTGGTGTGGAAGTAAAAAATGCCTCTCCATATACCTCCATGAACAAAAAAGGGCTATATTTTCAATAAAATTTAAGCATTACAGAATTTACATTAAGTTGTAGTTCTTAGTGGAAATAGCCTTGTTTTTTTTTTTTTTAAACCTGTCATATCAGAGAAATGAAAGTCATAATTAAAAACAGCATTTTAATTTATTATTCAGAATGTTAAATGTATAATAGTTTTCTGCTGTTGAAATAAGACTTCAGACAAGATTTAAAAAAAACGTTTCAGATACTATTCTGAACTTCTGAGTTGGTTTTAAAAGTAAGGGAAGATGGCAGTAAGGAGCTATGTATTTGACATGATAGGTTTGCTGTGAAGGATGGTCAGGAACTCAAATATCTATTGTCAAAGCTTTATAATTTACTTCATCTCAGTTGCCCAAGTACAGTATCATGTAATATATTCCTTTTATTTAAAACTCCTTTTCTTACATTATGTCAGCTTGTGTAGTTGTAGACCCCTTGTGTTACGAGACGCACGAAGGTTTTTAGGATCATCTTGCCTCAGAAAATATGTAAGTAGACGTGGTGTGCAGTAAGTAGCAGAACAGAGTTTGTTATCCTTCCTGCAGGAAACTGAGAGTATCTGATTAAGCTGACTAGCGAGTATCAAGTAACTTGGCACATCTCCTCTTACATTTCATTCATTCAGTTGCAGTGTGGGTAATAGAAAGCTATGCTGTGCCATTTTTTGTGAGTGATGCCATTTTGATTTTTTCAATGGACCTGGAGTAGTGTTGCTCCTATTTATATGTTGTAAATAATATACAATACAGTGTTAGTGTGGGAAGTCGATTATGTCCGTGCTGAATTTTAGTTACATCTCTTGACTTTACCTCTTTTTTGCAGGGAGTTCTGTAGGTATATTGCCTTGTGATAGGAGGTTGGATAGCTTTTTTTTATACTCCATATAAAGAATCTTAATTTCTTTCTATTCTATTAAATTTGTAAGATTGAAGAGTGACTTTTAAATTAAAATACTGTGAGTTATGTATTGCCATTTGTGCTTGGACACTAATACAAGTTATTTCTGAGTAAAGTAGTATAACTGGGCTTTTGAATCAAAAAAATCACATTAAAATACAATTATGCAGACAATTATACAATCATAATAATAGTCATTGTATAACGTTTTTATTCTATTTAAAAAGTATGTTATGGAGACACATTTTTGGTAGCTACAGTTTAATAAGTATTGCCTATGCAGTGTATTGCAGTTTAGTGTAGAGCTCACTGACAAAAGCAGCACAGAGCTCTGTGCCATTGGCAACTGCATGAGATCTGCCTGTGGTATCCAGTACTTCTGGACATGAGGCCTTTTAGGCTGATGTTTGGTCTTTAGTTGTCTGAGAGTGAATAGTATTATGCTGAAATAGTTTTATTGTCCTTCTCTAAAGATACATCAGATGTCAGTTGTTCCTTTTTCTGGGTCTGTCTTCTCTGGGTTGCTGCTGGGGTGTTTTGTTTCCTCTCTAATGCATGTGCAGAGCCATTGAGGGAGACAAGAAGTTGATTTTAACTGAGTTTCGGAATGCTTTTGACATGGAGGTTTGTTGCCCGTGCTTATCAAATCTCACTGGTATGGTCATTGCTTTCTTATTTTATAGTTTGGCTCAATAAATCATATTAATTTACTGAAGAGTTTATCCTAGGCTGGCTCTTAAAATGATCTCAGAAGTACAGCAGTTGTGATTACTCTCACAACTCTTTTAGGAATTTTTCCACTTTTGATACTGAGATACTGAGAAAGAGCTTGGATTTTGACTGTATTTGGACTACGAAGCTCAATCAGCGGCACTGTCATCCCCTGCTCGCAAAAGAACTGTGACTATGGCTTGGGCTGTATTTCAGAGAAAGCTTCACCCCTTTGCAGTGTCTAGTTACTGGATGCAGAAATACTGTTACCATTTTTGACAGTGTATTCCAGCTTCGAGGATTGTTTCTGTTAAGAAGAGAAACTGATGATGAAAGAACTTTTCTGGGTTTGTTGTTTTGTCTTTCTTGCTAACCTTTTTAATTGCAAAAAAGTGAGCCCAGACTTCTTTTTCCTGGGACGCAGTTGGCATCAAGCAAAGGCAATTTCTGTATTCACCGTTAGATGCTGCCTTACAGCTAGCACCTTGCTCTCCAAAGGCAGCTATGTCTGGGTGACTTTGCAAGCAGTTCTTTTGCTGTAGGGTTATATTTGCTGAGACTTCTTTCCCAGCTCCCTGCATTTTAATTTAGCTGTCAGTGAATGTCTGTATGGATTTGACTTCTGATTAGCCTTCCATACGCCATGTATTTTGGGCAAAAAAGTCAGGTTCCTCAGTCATCTTCAAAAATATTATTAGGATATATATTAAGAATTAGGTATACCTAATTCTTAAATGTAATTTGAATGGATAGATGTGAAACCAGTTTCCAAAAGATTTTATCAAACACCTTTAAAATAATACTGTAGTTTAAGATAATACAGTTTATTCAAAATGGCAGTGAAGCAGTACCTCTGCTTGGTGGCAATAGTTACAGCAAATATGTTAAGCAGTTTTTGTCTGTGCTTACACGTGGTCCTGTTAAGCCATTGGTCTACTTAAATATTAGGTAGTTATGTAAGAAATCACCCCTCCCTTCCTATTACAGATTTTTTTGAGGTTATTTGAACTGTTTGAGCCAACAATGCTGAGATTGAAATGTCTGGTATTTTGGTTGCAGGGTATTTTCAAGAAAAGGGCCTTGTCTCTGGAATTTACTTCCGGAGTCTAAGAGCCTGAATTTAGTGCAAATCCTGGTGCTTTCCTCAGGTCTCTCAAAGCAGTGGATCAGAAGCTGCAGTGATAAAATTTCTTTTTCTGCTCCTAGTTAAAGGTACTGAAATTGTGTACTTTGTGTGTATTTCCAGAAATTTGAAAATGTACTGCATTTTATAAATTAAAAAGAAGGAGAATACAGGGATTACCATTAAAATAACAACTTGGAGCTGTAGCTAGCATGTGAATACCAATTATTTCTTGTTATAACTAAGAAGAAGACTGAGGCATCTTACTATTAAAAATGATAGGAAAAGGCTTCTTTTAAAGAATGAAAACATGTGAATGTCTTTTTCTGCATTTTTGGATTATTACTGTTTGTTCCTACCTGAACTGGTTGTTTGTACCTGAAAAGTGCCAAGATCTTTTATAAGATCTAAAAATCAGGTGTTAATTAATTTTAATTGCTATATTGGGCTTTGTTTGCTGAATATGGAATTGATCATCTCTTAATTCAATGTGCAACTTGCTTTGTAGAAAGAATTGGGAAAGCAAAAGTAATAACAGATATTGGGGGGGAGGAGAGGAGAGGAGAGGAAGAGTGTATATATTAAAATGTACAGTACTTACACTGAAAGCAGACCGTGAGACAACAGAGAATAGAAAAGCTACATTATTTATACCACTGACTGTAATAAATCTTAATTCTTTGATCTTTCCTGTATCCCAAAGACAGTAGAGCACTTAACATGGCAGCTTCTTACCAGCTGAATTAGTAAGCCAGTGGTGGATGTATGGGCTGTTTCTTTTCCTTTTTTCCCAGCAATGTTGCTCTTGCTGTAAAGCACTGACAAATAAAGGGAAGGGTCTTTTGTGAGATGCATACTCTAAGGGCTTTGGTCCATAATGAAGAGTGTGCAGGAGACCACTGATGGATCCCCATTCCCCCTGCACCTCGAAGGCCAGGATGAAAATTAAGACAGGCAGTAAGCAAATAACAGAACCACTGGATGAACGCAGAGTAAGGGCAGTTTTACTTATTTTGAAAAACATGTATTTCAGTTCAGACTTGTGTTTTTGTTTTTGTTTTTTCCTGTTGCCTTTGTTTTAAAGGAAAAAAACTGTCCAGCCAAGATTATTTGGAAGAAAGTAAAATTAGGAATTGATCTTCACAGCCCTTCTCTCCTGTTCTCAGCCTTCATCTTGCTTCTTCCGCGTCAGTGCCGGCCTCTGTGGCCAGTCAGGCCAGCAGCCGATCCCACCCGGCTGTGTGATCTCCCGCAACGACCCTGGGGAAGGAGCACTGCTGCACTGCTGCAGTGGGGGGAGAGGGATACTGCAGAACTGCTGTTCTCAGCAGCCCAGTTTCAGCAAATCCTGAAACTGCACTTTCAATTCAATGATTTAACCTGCTCCCATGGAAAACAGTTCTGTTGTTCCAATGAAAAAAACAGCATCTAAGCAATTGCAGTTTTGCCAGGTGCTGCTGTATGGAATTCCTCACTTGTTTATTTTCACCTGACAATAATCATTAGTTGAAGAGAGCCTTAAGTCGCAGATGACTGTAGGGAACTTCTGCAAGAGTTTATATGTCTCTTTCTTACTCTCCCCCAAACTTGCTAAATTTTAAAACCTTTGTAATATTGTCTTATTTCTTTCTTGGCCGTCTTTTTTGAAGAAATATCCCCCAAAAAGTGAGTACAAGAAAACACTATGAATCAATGAGGAGGATGCTGATCTAAGTCTATAAAATGATCTGTGTTTTGATAAGACCACTAGTCAGAAAAGTCTTAGAACAAAAATATAGTTGCAAAATTAATAGTTTGAAGTTTCTTAGAAACCGAGAGTAAATATGGGTATATGCAGTAATGCCACATGCAGCCACACACAGTCCAATAAAATGTGCTGGATATAGTGGGTGCAGCTGATCGTAAACCTTAACCCCATATAATGTAGTGTAGAATGAGAAATTGAAAAATAATTTATCAGTTTTGCTGACTGGGCTGAGAGGATTCATGTGTCTCTGTAAAAAGCATGTAACTTCTCTCACTGAAGCAGTGGTGCCATGTACCAGCAGACTGAAAAAGTAAATCAGAGTTTATTTTGCGTTTTCTGTGATTTAAGTCTGTGAAATGTTGTTTGCATTAGCTATGCTGTCAGGCATTCCTCCTGTTGAGTCAAGTTGTACCTGCAAAAAGATGTTTGTGCTGATACAGCTGTTTCTACGCTGGGGCCTTCATAGTTTAAAAATGTCATAAAATATCACTCCCTTCCCCCTCCCATCTTGCCTCCCAAATTTGTAGTACCATGGCAGAAAAAAATATTGAATTTTTAGTTTTTCTATCTAAAAATAGTTCATGGGCCCTCTCACAGTGAAGCTGCCTGGTGCTTTTTTCATTACACTGATTTTTCATTTATTTACAGTTGGTTGTGAAAGAATTTTGGCCTCTAGCATTTCTTTGTGGTTAGCTCTTTGCAGTTTTTATCATCCTGCCATGGAATATTTTTTATAGCAGATAGCAGAAGGAGATAAACTGCCAAACGTTTAAAAATGCTGCTTTAATTTTGCATGAATGGTATGTTTCATGCCCTGGGTTTTTCCCTTGGAGACCTGGGTCTCAAATTGGTTTTGGTCATAAGCGTACAGAGTTTGTTCATTTCAGCCTTGTCTCTACTGAGTATTTGTCACGTCACAAAATCATTTCAGAACTTGGAATAATAGTCTTGTAATCTAAAGAAACTAAATACTGGTGTGCAGCCATCGGTATGTTAAGAGAACCATGTGCAAGAGCTCGTATGTTATTTCTGAGTTTAGTCAATGTGACTAGCTGCAGAATCGCAGAATTCTAAAAAACAGAATATCCTAAAAATACTCTGCAGTTGAGCATAACAATACAGGCCTTGAGTAATTTGTTGACCGTTCTTAATATGATATTAGGTTTTTAACTGTCACACAAAAATGCACATATTTTTTTTGGGGGGGGGGGGGATAAGGCTGCTGCTCATTGCTGTCCCCATAATATTATTGTTAATATTGAGGTCCTTAATAGACTTTGATTTATCTCTGATATTTTATTTTCTATGTGAACTTTCTGCTGAGAGTTTAATAAGAAGTACGTATGCTTAATCTATAGTGACTGTTGATGCTTACCCAAAATAAATATTGTAGAATAAATATTTTATAAATTAGTGACTGGCTAAAGAACATGAGGTTTGCTTTGCACAGGTTCAGAGAACTGACTGCACAGAGAGCATGCCCAAGGATCTGCGGCTCCACTCACTGTGCGTTTTACGTTCTTACTGGATCTGTGTCTCAACGAGCAGTTCAGAAAGTTTGATGCCTGCCCTTCTAAAGAAATCTGTGAAACTAAATAAAAAGGAGAAGAATATTCACCAAGAGCATATGGAACAGTAATAGGAATTGTTTGCCAAAACTTGGGGAAGGGGATGTGTGCTTCTGGGTCCAATGTTTGCACTCAGGACCCTGTCCTGCTGAATATGCTCATTTTGAAGTACAGCAAATGCAATTTCAGCATTAAAGTTATTGCTGTTGCCCAAGATTGGCATCTAGCAGCTGATAGCTACAGGATTAGTAGATAATGCTCACACATTTTACAGGAATAGGTGTTATTTGGAAATTAGTTGTTGTAGGGGAGAACGGGATGTTTTAGTGCAGCAGCTTTCTCTGAAAGCGTATCGTGTGAAGTTAAGTCAGTGGGAACCAAGAATGCTTAACACAGGAAGTGTGAGTCCTATATGAACTGTGGATAATATGTCATATAGACAGTAACTCTTAAGAATAATCATGTGGAACAGAGACATCTGAAGAAAATGTATCACAACAGGAATAAAAATAAAAAAAATAGAAGATATGTTGTAGCAGTAGTTCAATAATGAAACCATACATGATGACTTGAATGTCTGAAAATGTTAGATGCAAGGAATGCTATCAGACATCTGTATTTACTCAGAAAGGACAACAGACTTTGAAACTATTTTTTATTTTTCGTAAGTTGCATTCCTTGCCAAAGGAGTTTCTTTAAATTCAGAAAGCACTAAATACTTATGTTTCTATTAGTATGTGGAGACAGATATGCTACCAGGAAATTACATAAACTTAAGTTTGGGCTGTTGTGAAAATGTTAGCATTAAAAAAAACACTTTGTGATTCAAGAGAGCTGATATGATTTCATGGAAAGGGAAAATCATGACTCATTAGCTAGTTGGAATTCTTGAAAGATTTACATGTTATAACACTGTCTCACTTCATTGCTCTAGTTAAGGACCAGTTAGCATTATTAATGTGAAGCCATACTATGACTTAAGATGACATTGTTTTACTGCATCCTGACTTTTGCTATCACAATTAAATGTCATCTCTTTGAATAGCTTATGTTGGATTGATTTGGTTCTAATCAGCAAGTAAATATGTGTATTTCTATTATAAAACATGCTGTTAACAGATTTTAATATAGATTCCCATCAAACTGGGTACTTAATTCTATTGTCAACCAAGTAATTTATATGGTGAGAGCAAATACCTCAAAAATGCTGCTTTTGTTTGTCATAGGGCAGTGAGCAAGTTATTTACTTTTCAAAACTTCCAAAATACTTTCTTCCATCTTATTGCATGATTAAATATTTACAATTTTATACAATGCAGAATATTAGTTGTGTTTTCTTTACTGTTATAAGTCTTCCAGAGTTTATCTGTTAGCCTGGGTTTTGTAATAGGTAATATCATGTTCCTGGAATTGCTGTCAGCGGTAAAGATTTCAATCTCAGTCTCACTATTGAAAATTAAAACCATTATTCGTTCTACTTCTGTTACTTTCACAAAGAAGTTACACAGATGATTTAACATCAGCTAAGGGCTTAGTTAATGGATATACATATATTATTTTAATGCAAAGGTGTTTTCACACAGTGGAGCCTTCACTGTATTAGGAAGAGTTCTTAAATTCACAGCATAACAAGCTTCCTTGTTTGGATATAAAGGCATCTGGCCTGTGTCCCCAGCCTGGGAAAGACTCCTCGTCATACCCAGTTTTCTTTCAAGTTGGCTTTGTTTTTTTTACATAAAGCTTAGGAATTAAATAAATAAAATGTTAGTTCACTTATCCAAAGCTGCCACTGCTGCCTAAGCCTCCTTTCAATACCTGTCTTGGGTCTAATGCAAGAGCCCATCTCCCTTTCTAAGCTTTTTTTGGTCTCTGTCTTAGCCCTTGAAAGAGAATACCTGGCCATTTCCCAGCTGGGTCAGATAGTAACAGGGTTAGCTAGTTGCAGGTCCTTGGCCCATCCTGTTGAACATAGTTATGACTCAGTGGGTAGCAATGCAATGTTGATATTTTTTAGCTTGATACATTTTAACCCCATTTAATCTGTAACTTGCTGAAATCTTATTATTATAGAAAGTGAGAGAGATGCAGGCTAAGATATGTGTACTCCTTTTTTAAATTTGATATTAATTAGACATCTCATTTCTAAGTCCCGAGATTCTTTTCAGTTTTCAAAAATGTGTGCAGGTCTTTCCATGTAATGCAAATGACTTTTTTGATCTTTTATTTTGCATATTCATTCACTCCAAATCTATGAGTGTGATCGTCTGTTACCAGATTTTACAAACAGTAAAAGAGTATATTATTTATCTAATTATCCTTCAAATAGTAAGCAGAACACCAGGTTTAAATATTCATAGATTAGTCATGTTGTGTGTAGGGGGTGTTAAAGCAAAAGCATGTTCCCTCTCTGTAGTGTCAGTGCTGCAGCTGACACAGCTACTTATTTCAGGTCGGTCTTCTGGTATCTGGTATCATAAACCTGCTTTGCTACTCCAGTGTCTTCTGTTGGTAACTTAATCTTCCTCACTCCTTATACCTTCTTTTTTTGGTGAGATCAGCTGGAACCAAAATGGATAGATATATCCATCTGTAAGAGTGGGCTAGGCTGTGATACCGTCAGGGTTGCCTGAGCCTTTTTTCTCAGACACTTCTGAGCATGGTCAGCTCATGACTTCAGCCTGGAATGAATTTATTTGTAGGCAGTCCTGAATGCTGAGAAGGAGAAGGTTACAGCTATCCAAGTCATTATTTGAGGAGTTTAGGAAAAATGCATCCCTTAGTTTCATTCTGTTGCACTCCATACAGCAGGCCTTTAAGCTCTCCCCTTCCCCTCCTAGCCATAGGATTGTGTTCACTGCAACAAAAAATTTTATGAAAATGGTTGCTGGCCTGCAAGATGTTATACCTTATATATCATCAGCCAAAGCTGTCTAGGGCCTGGCAAAGTGTACCATAACCAAGGAAGGAGGGGAGGGGTAAAGGGGACGATAGCAAGTGTAATCTGAAGTTTGCTTTGCTAGTGCGCGTGCCTTTGATTGCTTTATTGCAAAAAAGCTTCCAAATGTTTGGCATTGGTGGGGTGGGGTGGGGGGGAGACTATGCACCTAGAATTTGAGGGTTCTAAAAAAACTGAATACGTTTTAGTTGGACAGTGCAACGCATGCGGAAGTACACAAGGTAGCTCTTGTGAGACTAACATGAGAAGTAGAGGGATGTGAATCCTTCAATGTGCAGCTCTGCTTGATGTCGTTAGCCCTGCTGTGCACCACACTAACAAAACTGTTCTGTTTCTGGGATCAGTTTGTATCTCTAGAGACCAGTGCAAGTGCCTGTACAGCACGGGCAAGTTGTCTCTGAAAACCTTTAAGGAAAGATGGATGCTTAAATTTCTTAATTTCTTCCTCATCTTGTGAAGAATATATGAATATATAGGCCAAGGAAACAAAAATGCCATTTCTGACTTTCCCCTCCTTGTTCCNCCCCCCCCCCAAAAAAAAAAAAGTATGAAGTGCCTCTTCTGTCTTCAGACTAAAAAGATCATGGCCCCCAATAGACAAACCTTCCATTGTAGTCTGCATTTTCTTTTGCTTTTTCAGACAACAGCGACCACTAAGATCTACAGATAATTAACATTGTACCAATAGATCTAGTTTCAGGGTAGGAAGCATGTAAAAATGCCTCTAGAGCAATTTTTGCTGCCAGCTGACTTTCAGAGGTTACAGTACTTTGTTCTTTTTCTAAAGTCTTCAGAGAGTTCCTTGCTCAGCTGAATAACTCGTCCCACTGTAGATAATCATATTTAGCATAAAAACTTAATATCTCATTTACTTCAGAGACTGCCAAATAGCATACTTTTCAAATAACTAGATCTGTTGTCTTTGTTCCCTTTCTAGGAGCAAACTAGAAGGGCCAAATTACTTATAGAGCTGCTTGTAAAATGTCTAAATAAAGTCCTGGGGTAGATGTTGAAAGAATTATGTAAAATTACTTTAAAGGTATTTAAATTCACATCCTGTTCTCTTGAATATTGCCATAATTGAAAAAGAGGATCTACCACAACTGGATTTGAGGATATTTGGTATGGCTAAATGGCCTTGAGAGACTATGTAAAAATGTCAAAAGCTTGATACCATTCTTGAATAATCTGAGGAAAACTTAAATCTCTGACATTCTTTTAAGCAAGCCTTAAAAAGCTTTAAATTTTGAACAAAGACAGCCTCTTAGGATACAACCACAAAACAACCAAAGGAATGGACAAATCATCACACTACTCCAGGTTCCTCCATTCATATTAATCTCCAAAGAGAATGCTTTATTCAGTTTATTTTGTGGATAGCTTGTCAGGAATATGTCAGACCCTCATTAGTTTCCTTATAGAGGCAATCAGTTTATTAATCTGATTTTGAACAAGGAAGGAACTGAAGCTTTCTGGGACATTCATGCTGAACGATAAGGCCTTGTGCTTGCATGCACTTGAGATATTTCATTCCCTGCAATGAATAACAGTATTTAAAAAATGTTAAGAAAATGTTTTTTTCCAGATTTAGCTGCAGAAGGGAAAGGAGAATGAGGTGTACATCTAGAAAAAGCATTGTTTCTGATGGGAGGGGATGAGGGTTCAGAAGAGAAGCTTTTCTTTTGTATATTTTGTATTTGTATATTTTTGATGTCCTACACGGTGATAGGGAGATGGATGCTGGTACTAGAGGGATCTGAGCTATTTCTAACTGATATTTTTTAGTTTTAGTTACCTGAAGAGAGTTATGATCTGTGGAATGTGGAGAAATGTCCAGTGAAAGGGACCTTGGTATTAGAAAAATTACTGTATTCACAAGACTCTTAAAAACATCAGACTGAATGTGACTTCTTGTTAAAACACACTACTGAGGAGTGATAGGTGGTACTGAAGGTATCAGTACTGATGCATCAATATCAGCTACAAAGGTGCTAACAGACTTCTACAGCTACTGAAGATATCTAAGAGAAGAACCAGGTTGGAAACAGCAGACTGAAGCAACAGAGACTTAGGTTTTGGTCATTTTCTGCCACTGATATTAGAATTTCTTTGCATATTTTCCAGCCAGCAAGTGATTTTGACACTTGGAAGACCAATATGGTGTTGAGCAGCATGAGGCAGAGGGACACCAGAAACAGTGTCTTGTAATTGCATGATTAGGAGATTCATAGGAGATGCTTTCCCCCTTTTGAAAGAACTTTAGAATTGCACACTTTCCTCATCTGTGTTCTCCATCTCAGAAGCTGAAAGCTATATGCTTGCTTGCTCTCTGGTTGTCCCCTACAGAAAATAAACAGTCTGGATTTAAGACCTGAATTTAATATAAGACTTGAGTTTAATGTAAGACATGAGTAGATCACTAGATTATTGACTTCAATCTTTCAGAATCACAGGTAACCATGCAATAGATGTTTAACTCAAAATTGTCTATACAGCATCTACTCATACCTCTATGTTGCAGAAGTCCCCAAAATCTTTCCATTACCCTATACATTTCCTTTACTTGCTTTGTACATAAAAAGGCAACTTACTGGAGGATACCCATTGTCTGGATCCATTCTGTTGCACTGTTTTTTCTTGAGTCTATACCAGTGCAGGTGTGGCAAGATCCTTTGGCATATGAGATTACTTTGAGTAAAATTTTAACTTTTTTAAGTGGTCAGGCTCTGGCTTTCATTCCTTCCCTGACTCACCTTTTTCCATTGCAATGTTCACTGGTAAAAGACTATGATCTTTTTTCACCCCATATGTCTTTAGCATGGAAAGATGCTTACTACTGATTAGAGCAGCTTAATTTCTGTGCGGGATTCAGGGTAAGGTGTGATATTTTGGAAGGGAAACATGCTGTTTGAGTAGATTGTTTTATAATGTGATACTGTTGCTAGTTTCTGAGCACATATATGAAATGGACATGAAATGGAAAGAAGAATCTTCTTTCATACATTTTTGAATTATATGCATTACTAAGTAAGTGAGAGAGAGAGTAAATGATTACAAATTCACACATTCTTGCTTTTGGTGACTTTTGGTCTTTGGCTTATGTTTGTTTCCCAGGTACAAGGAAAGTTTACTGATTGCTCTGAGACCTATTTGGTTCATAAAACAAATAACCAAGTTCAGCAAGGCAAGTGTATTATAACATTATCACAAGTGTGGAAAGCTACTTTCCACAAGATAAAACTCCAAAAGCCTAAATGTTTGCCTGAATTTTTTCAAAACTTTATCAGGCTGCAGAATTCTACTTAAGAAAATGAGTTGAAAAATTGTTGCATTTCCTATTTCCAGTATATGTTACTACTTTTAAGTCTGTAATTCTTATAATTGCTGACTGCTTTTCAGAAAAGTTGAAATGTGCAGAAACTTTCCAAACTTAAAAGCAGGTGTAGTTTGCTAGCTTGACCACTTTGAAATCATTGGAAGACAAGCCTTGGACTTCATTAGGGCCGGGAATATGCCAATAGTTCCTACAAATAAGAATACATAATCCCTCTAGAATCACTAGAAAAAAAATACTGTGAGGAGACACAGCAGTTTTTAGATTTCTATTTCTGATTCAAACCAACTGTTTTTAAGTGTCCTTTAAAATTTCTATAATTCCATACTGACTTTCACAAAAATTTTTCTAATCCCTCTGTGTATTAAAAAATGAGAGCTAATCTATACCTATTTAGTAAATGGAAACAGAAGTATACTGAAGTATATAAAATATTTGGTAAATCCCTTTTTCCAATGTTGAAATAATTTTCAGCTTTGCATTCAGTGGCACATTTTCTGAGTGGTTTGTGCTCTCCCTAAATGATTAATAAGTCTTAAGCTGTTTGCATAGTTCCTTAAGTTGCATCATATAATGTGTCATATGAAAACAACTTGAGGCCTAATGCAATATGAAACTGTGTAGTGCATCTTAGTGTGATTTGAGGAAGATGGATGGATGGGAAATTATTTCTTATTTTGGGCAACAGACAGCTGTTCTTAACTTTTGCTTAAAAAGAATTTAAAATACCCCTTCTAGGTAGAGGTTGGTAAATTATTCTAGTCAATTATTTCCCCTCTCCCCATTATGCTACTCAAGTTCAGGCAAAAAGCGAGAATCAGAAATATGCTAATCTGATGTGGAAGTGTTGACAATAATGCAGGGTTTTTTTTTACATTTGGTCACTAGCTTTGCTTTTTCACTCATAAGTGATCTCAGTTTGAGTTCCGTTAGTGAACACAAAAAGGGTAAGATTTCAGCGTCTCAGCCAACATAGTACTGAATACACCATCATCCACCATAGGAAAGTTGTTTAAATTGACTTCTTGAGCTCTGGTCACCAAATTACTGTAACATTGTTGTGTTATGAATGACTTATACAAGTAATGGTATATGTCAGCTGGAAAAGATGTATTGCCATAAACTCTAAACATCTCTCACTTCACTCTCAGGAAATATAAGTCGGCTCATCTTTCTCTTCCTGGAAGATATTCAGCAAGCTAGAGGCTTCATTGATACTTGTAAATACAGAAGTTTATCATATGCTGTAGTGCATTCTTATTCAGCATGGAACAATTAAAGTTCACAAAATTTAAAAATAGATGCTGGTTTTCCATGAGTGCTTTTTTAAAAATAAAAACAAAAGGTAAATAAAGGATTGTCTTACTAAAATTTGATATGGGTAACTCAATGCTGCTTTACAAAGATAGAACTAAAACTTTTTATAGCACAGTGAATACACAGTTAATTCATTCATAATTACTTCTTTAAACATGGTAGCACTGGGAGAACCAGGTGATAGCAGAGTTTCAGAAATTTTCAGAACTTTAAACAAATGAATAAGCAAATATTTTTCCAAAAGTCAATCTATACTTTTTCATTACAAACAGTGGAAGGTATGCACAAATACAGATGCAAAGTTCATGCAAAATGCCTGTAACTGCTCTCCTAATAAGCTCATAGTGTGTAGTCTGTGCCGTACTAGAGCCACAGCACCTGTTTTTAGGAAAAAATATAGCTACATTTAATCCATTAAGACAAGAGGAGGATGCAACAAAAGCTTTCTGCAGCCCTGAGTAGATATATGCTTTGACAGAGTGGCACATAGATGTTGCTGGAAGGTCAGTGTGTATTTATTAACATTCTGAATGCATCTGCCTGATGCTTCAACCTATGGCTTAGTAAGAGATATCTGTCTGTATTGTACTGTGTTATATTAGGGATTTTCCTGCTTGTTTTCTTGTTTCCTCAGTCTGCCAGCTGTGGCCTCTGTAATTTACAGTACACCTCAGGCAGGCAGGCTAGGGTGGTATAAATCCAAGTCTGTGTGTTCAGCTCATGTGCTTCAATTCCTGCTATTGTTTTCAGCAGTTCCACCAAGGGTGTGCTTGGCTTTGAGAACACAGCGCTCTATTCATCAACTTACGTTTGTATTTTATACTACTGACAATACAGACCAAGAGAGAGATTCAGATTGTCTAAATTCCACCTAAAATATAATTTAGTGAGACTTTAGGCACCTAAGTCTAAGAGAATGATTCAGATTGTCTACTCTCAGGCACCACCTAACCCCTTGTGGCACCTAAAATGAATCATTTTGGACCACAGGGTTCACTAGGCGTCTGGGCATAAGTTCTGGTGAAGTTCAGAAGCACCATGGTTTAAGCAGCCAGGCATTTAATTCCCACCCAAGTTTCACTGTGACTCAGAGATGTATATAGAGATGCCTGAACTCAGCCTGTGTCCCCAGAGTTACCTAATTCATTGACCATGCTTAAGTCACACATAGTAAACTTGGACAGCATTAAATTCGACACCAAACATGGTAGTCATGATCACTTTCACTGTAGAAAAGGTGGAGAAGAGGAAGAGAAGACAACTTTTTAAATAGCCTAAAGGTTAGAGCAGACAGCCAGGAAGGAGGATATCTGATCTGGATTATCCTAAATTGAGGAAGCCAAACAGTAATGATGGAGCTTAATTGTCTGTCCCACTGACAAGGATGTTTCCTGGGAGAGGAAAATCTCAGATTCATGTTTGTGCTCCCAATAATGATTATTAATTTTCTTCAGATGCTTTTGTCCAAAAATACATAAGCATCCCCCAGATCAGAGATCATAAGCCATCATAAAAAATCTCTCATTTTTTATAGATGAATTTGCACGGAACTTTCTGTTGCATGTTTCTGTAATGTTAGGGCTTTGTTAAGACCTGCCATCTCTCTTACTACTTTTGGCTTAGGCACTATGATGTACCACTCTAGATGACTGAACCCTCTATGTTTGTGCTTTACATCTATAGACCTTGAATTGAGCTTGACGAATGTTTCCTTCATCCTTGTTGTCTCTCCTAACCTTATTCTCTCATTTTCCTATTGCTCTTTTCCTGTGCCACATGGAAAGGGTAAATACTCTATGAGGAAGTACTTGCTGAGTTGTGGACATGAGGAACAACTTGCTTTTGTATTTTTTTGTTAATATTTAGTGCAGCTTCTTTACCATTGTCACCTTACATGTAATGTCTTGTTAGTTTTTTTCAGAGATCCCTTTTACATGTTGGCAGATGCAACCAGCTGGAACAGTATATTAAATATTCAAAGAACTTTTGAATTCCAAATTCAGTATTTTGACAATTTTTTTACCATATTTTAATATACCATGAGGTTTTAAGTCAACTTGTTACATTTTTTTTATCAAATATCCTTTTATATTTATTGTTTAAAACATAAACATATTAGGTCCAGTTCGAGGAGTTTTTTAACCAAACTTTATAGAGTGGAAGATACCGTTTTGTACAGCCTAGATCTTGTTGTAATATCTTACTGATTGTCTGTACCTAAGTCATTTTAAGGCTAGGTACTTGCTTTTTATTCTATTACATTCACTTGAAACCATTCAGAATGAGTAAGAGCACACGGGAAAATATGTATAATAGTATATAGTATGTAGTTTTCTGAGTATTCTTCCTTTAGGGCAGTCACCACCTGGCTGGAGGCATTGAACGTAAAGCACATCCTTTAAGGCATCTGTTAATGACTTTCCATTAATTGCCCACCAGGGAATGTTCATTTAGTTACGTGCTGAGAATGCTTCCCAGAGAATAAACTCATCACTTTTGTTAAGTCAAGTCTTTGGTATAGAGTAGTCGTGCTATTTGCTGGTATTATGCTGTTCAGATAACTGTAAATTTTAATTTTATACTGTCTTTCAACGAAAATTGAATAGTGGAGAGTGGTTGACTTTTCTGTTCTGTTTTCTTATAAAGCATAATATATCACATTGCTTTGTTTGACTGTGTTATTTGCCATTTGTTTACATCACTTTTACCTCTGCTGTGATAATTTCATTAAGTAATCTGAAATTCTTTGCAATGTACCCAATGTTTTCAAAATAGCATATGAAATATGTTTTTCTGGTGAGTATGTTGGCAGGTAGGGCTGCCATTCAGAAGGACCTTGACAGACTGGAGAAATGGGCTAACAAAGACCTCATGAAGTTCAGTAAAAGCAAATGCAAAGTCCAGCATCTAGTGACCCCAYAGGACAGTACAGGCTGGGCCCCAGCTTGCTCAGAAAGTAGCTCTACAGAAAAGGTGCTGGGTGTCCTGCTGGATGACAAGCTAACCTTCAGGCAGCAAGGTGCCCTTGCAGGGAAAAAGGCAAACTGCATCAGGGGCTGCCTGAGCAAGAGTGTGGCGGTGTAAATCAGTGTATTGTCTTTAGGAATTAATTTAACCCTGTGTACTTTTTTCATTTCTTCCAAAATACTTTCCTCTAACAGCTCAAAGATAAAAGAAACTAGAACAGACTCCCACCCTTTTTCATAATGCTTGCCTGTGCCTCAACTCTTGTCCTGTTTCCAAGTGGTTTAGTAAACAGTTAAGAAAGAAACAAACTTTTATATGATGTGCACTGACACAGCCAAAACATTTTAGAAAAAGTTCTGAAAGAAACATTCAAAATTTTAGAAGATAAATGGCGTTATTTATTTAGATAGCACTTCAAGTGTCAGGGAGGCTTAAAGTAATAGGAGACAAGGGGAGAAAAATATGTTCCATTTATTATTAGAATACGTAAGATGTCCAGAAACTTCTTCAGCTTGTTTTGCAGATGTATCATACCAATCACACTTTCCCCCCCTTTCATTTGATAAAGGTTTTTGATTATTTCCCTTCTACAGTTGTCTGCCCTTCTCCCATTAATGTAAACTCCCCCATGCCTCCAACTGTGGAAGTTAACCAGGAGATTTAATTGGCCTCGGACAGCTAATCAGATGCTTCCACAGACATACTATGTGAGTTACAGTTATAAATCTGAGATGCCATGTCCTTAGCTTGTCTGGGATGCTGTAAGCCATACAGCTGGTCCTACCTCCAGATAGTTGACTGTTCTACTAAGATGCACTTGCGTATTGCTGTTGTTTAAAGAAGGTATTTTCTGTATAAATAATAAACATATTCTTTAGTCCATCATTAATTAAAATATCAAATAGTATGGAATCTGGATCCAAGCCCTGCAAAGCCTATTTACTTTGCATTGCCTTTTGACATTAAAACATCTATAACTACGTAACAGAGCATATGGGTCACTAATGACATGGGAGAGCAGCCAGTTCAGTTCTGTGGTAAAACAGGAATCAGGTGTTGGACATAGGCCAACGAAACGATTTCCACATACAGGATTTCAGTAGGAGTTATTCCACAGAGAAGCTTTTTAGCAGGATTAGAGCAGGCCTCTTTAGACGGAAGGGGTCTTTCCTGCAGTCCGAAGTTAACTAAAGTGCACTGACTTCAAAAAGGGTAGCAGAGCTTTTGTCTTGTCAGCTGATGCTTTCCTCCTCTCTTCTTTTTTTCTTTTTTGATAAAGTCTTTGTAGCACATCATTATGTAACTATAATCCCATCTTTAATTATACAGAAATAAACCATTTACTTGTCATAGTGGGGGGAAAAAGGAGGAATTTTTTCTGCTGTGTGAGACTCTAAAGTTTCCTCCATTCTGATCCATGGAATGTCTTTGGGAATGTGACTATCTGGAAGTGGGCAACCCTGACAGTTTTCAAACAACATTACTTCCTGCATAAAGATTTCAGTGTTAACACTTTACAAGCTACTGGTGTACGTTGCAGTGTCTGCATCTGTGGTTTTCATTTATCTCATCTCCGTCTTAGAAAATGAGTAATTTGGGATGTAGAAGCTTCAAAACAAAAAAGTTGATTGCAAAATCCTGATTTTAGTATAGAAATAGTGTCTGTTTAACAATTACCAGAGGCTCTAGAGTTGAGTTATAGACTGCTTTTAATAGCATTTTTTCTGAAATTCAAACCTTTTAAATAGTTCATAGGAGTGACTGGTATTCTCATACATTCTGTGATACAGGTAGCAAGTCAGACAGTTTTTAGAGGCATGGACATATAATAATCTTACAGAACAAAATAACAACAAAATTAACATAGGAAGTTTTTCATTTGGAAATGCATTCCATATTTTTGCCCAAGCCTGCCGAAGTCCTATCAGTCTGAAACTCAAGACACGCAAATCATTGACCCTGGAGGTCACTGGACCCAAACCGCTGTTCAAAGCAGGGACAATTTCAAAGTTAGATCAGGTTAATATGAGCTCCATCCAGGTGAATTTTGAAAGTCTCCAAGGGTGGAGATTATTCCGCAAATCCTCTTGGAAATTTGTTCCAGTGTCTGATCACCCACACAGTGATTTATTTTTTTCCCCTTGTTGGAGCTGATGCCCATTGCCTCTTGTCCAGACTAAACTAGCCCAGCTCACTCAGCTTCTCCATGTACATCATGGCTCAGGCACCCTAGCCATCTTGGTGGGCCTCTGCTGGGCTCACCCCAGTGGGCTGCTCTCTCTCCTCTCCTGGGAAGCCCCAGTCTGGACACAGAACTCCAGATGTGGTCTCACAGGTGCCAAATAGAGGGAAACAATCCCTTCCCTTCACCTGTAGGGCACACTCTTGCTCAGGCAGCCCCTGATGCAGTTTGCCTTTTTCCCTGCAAGGGCACCTTGCTGCCTGAAGGTTAGCTTGTCATCCAGCAGGACACCCAGCACCTTTTCTGTAGAGCTGCTTTCTGAGCAAGCTGGGGCCCAGCCTGTACTGTCCTRTGGGGTYACTAGATGCTGGACTTTGCATTTGCTTTTACTGAACTTCATGAGGTCTTTGTTAGCCCATTTCTCCAGTCTGTCAAGGTCTTTCTGAATGGCAGCCCTACCTGCCAGCATATTGATCACTTCCTCCTCAGTCCCCCCAGTTTGCTTTCATCTGCTATCTTACTGACAGTATACTTTCTCCTGTTGTCTGTGTCATCAATGATGTTAACAGTACTAACCCCAGTTTTAACTTCTGAGGAGCACCATTCATAACTACCCACTAGCTGGGCTTTGAACTATTAAGCACTACCCTTGAGCCCTCCAGCCAGTTTTCTAGCCGTCCTGTAGTCCACTCATCCAGCCCTTGTCTCCCCATCCTGGCTGCAGGGATGCTTTATGGAACAGTGTTGAAAGCCTTGCTTAAATCCAGTTGAATGGTGTCTATTGCTCTCCATTTGTCCACAGAGCCAGTCATCTCATCATAGAAGGTAATCATTTGGTCATGCGTGATTTCCCCTTGGTTAATTAGCGCTGGCTGTTTCCAGTCACCTTCTTGTTCACCTTATGCCTGGAAATGGCTTCCAGAAGGATTTGCCAATTACTCTTCCCAGGGACAGAGGTGAGGCCTACAGTTCTGCAGATATTCCTGCTTACCCTTTTGAAGAGACCATACTTGTCTTTTCAGTCCGCAGGAATCTCTCCTGCACCCTACAACCTTTCAAAGATGATAATGGCCTTAAAGTGACATCAGCCAGCTTCTCTATACAAATAATAATATACATCCATAGTATAGCCATTCCAGTATAGTTTCCCAAGACAAAAAGTAAAGCAACCTGTCTTCTACTTCTCTCCCTCTTTTCTCTCCTTCTCTTGTAAGCAATACAGAAGTGAAAATCTGGCATAGCTGGCAGCACTCTCAACCCTGTACACTGGGGGATAGCTTTTCTGGAGCCTGGCTCTGATGTGCTGCCTTTTCTGTCCCCTCCTGCCAGCCTCGCATCCTCATCATTTCCCTTGTCAGCCAGGAAGTGTATCTGAGCTGTTTCTGCTTATTACAGAAATTTCATCTTCATGTGCAGGATGTTGGGTTTGTGAGAGAGGGTATTTCTGTAGAGAATCCAAGAAATAAACTGGGGAAAGTAATGTTTCAAAATGTATTTATATATGGCATTCATTTTGCAGCAGATCTTTTAAGATTCCTATTTATAACAATTAAATATTAAAAAAAAAGAGTTAGAATGCAGAATTTCTTAGGGGAATCTTTATCTTTAGCTGTTTATTCTTACAGATAGTCTTAACTGTACTTTTCAGCTGGAAGAAGTGAGAAGAGGCACTTCCGAGCACTGAAGCTAGTAAATTTGTATGAGAGGGAATGTTTGGTTCCCTGTATTCAACAAATATTATTTCTGTTCACATCTTTTAAACATTGTTTATGTTTGTATAAGAATAAAGAGAACTCTTTTTTCCTCCCCACTATAGGCAAGTATTTCCAAATGGGCTTCCTGAAGAATACTCTCTAATAGCAACGTTCCGTGTACGACGAAACACCAAGAAAGAACGGTGGTATATATGGCAAATTTTAAATCAGTATGACACACCTGAGGTTAGAGTCTTCTTTGTTTTTTTTCATTCAGTTTTCTTTTTTCATAGTAATATGACAAATATATAGTGTTTCATCACTGGATTTAGCTGCAGTTTACACAGAATAGATAGACTGCTCTGAAATAGCTGATCCTTTGTTATAGGGATTACAGAAATTGAGCAAAATGTATTGAATAAGACTACATACTAGAATAGAAGGCATATTATGATTTATAGCTGATGTGTATTTACAAAGTTACCTAAAAGAATGCTTTGTAATTCTTGCCCAATCTATGCAATAAAATTATTTTTATTATATATGGTTTATATATGCATTTAATTCATATACTCTAACTTCTAAATAACCACTTGTTTTATTTTATTTTGCTTTCAGATCTCTGTCCTTATAGATGGTGCAAAAAAAGTTGTGGAGTATATGACCAAATCTGCTCAGGGAAATATACTGCACTACGCTTTTAAGAGTCGAGAAATCTATCCATTGTTTGATCGGCAGTGGCATAAACTTGGTATTAGTGTGCAGTTGGGGATCATTTCCCTCTATTTGGATTGTAATTTAATTGAGAGAAAGCAGACTGATGAAAAATTCACCACTGACTTTCAGGGAAGGACTCTGATTGCTTCTCGTGCTGCAGATGATAAGCCAGTAGATGTGAGTAGCATGAAAACAAAACTGGATAACTTGGAAATCATGTTTTAGCCACACTTTTACTAACATTATCATAAAGAATTATGGAGATTAAAAAGTTCATAACTGGTTGTTAATTTTGAATGCATATTCTTAACGTGATGTCTTTAGGTCTTTTTCTCTAAGCGATTTCATTGCTGTAGTATCTGCTAAGGCAAGCCCTCCATTACCAAAGTAAGGACTGCAGAAACTCAGGTCCTGGTTTCAGGAGTCTTTATTTTAATTTGTTCACTTTGGAGTGACAGCCATGTAGTTATTGTAGATCTATTATTATTACATTTAAAGATAACTTCCTTTAGAAATTTTTTCTTTCAATTTTATGAGATTCAACTACATGAATGACAAATGCAAATTTGTATCTGTCATCTAGTTACAATTTGTTTCTCTCTGTTAAAGGAGATGCACAAAAAAAATTTAAGGATCACCTATTTATTAAGGTTGTATCACATGCTAGGGTGATTCAGCCATGCTGAAATAGGGGCCTATTGTGTTTGCATTTGTCACTCCCCCCTCCAAATCGGAGGCACTGGGAAGTGTCTGGAAGTGTGCTCCCTGCAGCTTTTGATACAAGTAATGGGTTCTGCATTTGTAGCTGGCTGTTGTAAGATAGTCCTTTTCCTCCACCTCTCCCCATCAAAAGACAGTGAACAAGATCTGCAGTTCTTCTAGAATGAAATGCAAATGCAAGGTAAAGTAAGTCATAATGCAGCATTCCTGAAAAAAGCAAGCTGTTGTCTCAGCTACAGATAAAAATGGTGTCCTTTGATATTCTGGGCTATATTCTGTTCCAGAAACTACATTTTCTTGTATAGAGAGTTCAGAGCAATGAATTTGAAAGTTGCAGGAAATGTCAGTTTGTTTTAAATATACTGATATCAAGTTACCAGTTTTAAAGCCTCTGGCTCGAGGTTTATACTGACCATGTGAAAGTTTCAGATGTATTCTGTACACTGTACAGTTTCAGATTAAAATAGCATATTATAATCGCAAGCTAGCGTTGTAAGAGGAATCAGTCCTGCAAGGTGCTTATGCACTTTGACCTAGACTCATTCAAGGTCTTACATGTGTGATTAACTTCATGGAGCCAAGCTCATACTTCATTTTATTTTGTAAGACTGAGTTCATATTTGTTTGAAATGTGTGTATCATTCCCTCATTGCCAAGTTACATGCAGGAAAAGGAGCAGATTCTTTTTGCCTTGTGTTGGTTATATGGCACTGACTGGATAATTCTGAGTGGATGTTGCCAGTCAAGAATTCCCCACTTGGAGGAAAACATTATTGGCATAAAGCTGGTGAAGGCAGCAGAGCGGATTCTGTACCACCAATCATTCTCCTCAATACCCAGTGCAAGGGAGAAAATAAGTGGATAGAATACAAAACAGATGCAGAAAGATGCATATTTTAGCAAAACTGTTCTCTGAAATGAGGCCTCTAAACCTTAGCGTGAGTGACTGAAGTCAGTGTGGTCCCTTAACTGTTCTGGCTTTTGTAAGGACAAATTAGCTACTTAATGTTAGGTGTTGTTCCTCTCCACCAAACCACTCAAAATCTCTAAAATAAGTCTTATGTACAGAGCTTGTGATTTTTGCTGTCCAGATGATGTAGTGGAGAGGTCCAGGCAAAGGTCTGTCCAGAGTGATAGACAATAAATATGAAACACAGCTTATCAAACCTTTACTTCAGTTCTTTGCTGTTCATTTACTCCAGTTACCAAAAGATCATTTGCAGAAAATGCATTATGCAGTACCTATGCAGTATGTCTAGCAAGAGCAGTGCAGAGGGTTGCAATTTACATGAAGATAAATTTAATCTAAGTCTAAAGGATTCTACCTGATGTCTAAAGAAATCTAAAATGGGGTTTACATCAAAGAAACATACTGCAGAATTTGTTCCTGAAGTGAGGAACTGTGTAATTGTTAAGTTCTGGATTTTGTCCATTTTTGCTGCCAAGTTTGGAAAATACATGCCAAAACAGATTATTTTTTACAGCTCGTATAAATCTCTTGTTTTGTGTTTCTTGATAGATTGAACTTCAACGCATAACAGTTTATTGTAATCCAAAACTTGCAACAGAAGATACATGTTGTGAAATATCTGCAGACCTGGTAAGTTATTTGCTGAAATACAAATGTGAATGGAAAAGAAATTGTTTCATTGTTTCTTATTAAAGAGTTGTGAAGAAGTTGCAAAGGGAACTTTAGGTTAATTTCATCTAATGAATCTAATGAACTAGATGCTGCTAGTGCTTTTTAAATGCATTTCTTGGCATTGATTAGTATCTGATTAGTAACTGAGGAAGTCTCAGAGCAGAGAAAACAAATCACTGCCAATGACCTGAGGATGGCTTCAAATAAGAGTGACTATTTTAATAACTGTATCTAGTACAGTATTATAGGTGAAAAGCAAGCCCATGAAAGAATTTATATGGCAATGGAGAGCAGGAAATATTGGAAGGGGATGAGGGTGTTTTCATTATTTCAGTATAATAACATGAAGCGATGGATGTCTCATAATTGGCAAATACTCTTATCTTTATAATGCATATGATAAGATGTGCATATTGTTTAATATAAAGGATTCATTTGGTTCAGTGGAGTCACTTTTTCCCTTTGTTTAGATAGATGGAATCTGTATAAACTGGAAGATACTAGAAATACAGTAGAATACAGTTTTGTTGAATCAGGCCCATTTAAAAAAAAAACACAGAAAAAACACACATTAAAATATTAGTCAGATAGTAATGGACAGTCTGTAAAAGAAGACTCCTCTGAGATAGTGGGAAGTAGCATCACCTCTTAGCCTGCAATCAGCAGAACAAGCCATAGTTTGCAGAAGGACTAATTGAGCTCATCTTCAAAGAAATGGGGAGAAGGGAGCTGGAATGGAGGGATTAAGCTGCCCAAGAAGAAAGGAACAGAATACTTTGTGTGAACTGACAACTGCTAGGTGCTCGGAAGGGTAGAAGAGGATGGATCTAATTTATCAAGGGAAATTTCAATTTTAAATAACAATTTCTTGCTCAAATATGTTTCAAAATATATTCCTGACAATAAGGCAGACTTCCTCTTGAATGTACAAGCTCATGGCTAAGTAAAATGAGTAGATTTTTCTGTAGATTCCACTTTGTGCACAGAAATACAATTACAATACAATTAAGAGGTTATGACACAGTGACAAAAAAGCCAGCAAAACACCCTAATTATATATAAGCACAAAAAGATCAAGGGCATGTTTTATTAGTAGCATCTTAAATGTTCATTCAGCTATATAGATAAAAGCAGCATTAGTTTCATGTATACTTCCTGTGCTGAAGACATAAAAATAATGTACAGCTTGTTTATGACTTTCACTCTGAAACCAGCATTATATTTTCTGGGATTTTTTTTCATGACTTTCTTAGCAATTGTAAGAGCTACATTTTCAGTAATTTAAGGGAAGGAGTTTATACTTGGATACAGATTTTTTACACAAAAATGTAAATCCTGTGGGAGTTCCCTTGACAGAAGGCTCGCAGGAGACCTTATTATATCTTACTGAGAGCTTCTGTAATTTATCAGGCCCTTAGCTCTCATGGGTTACAGACAGCTGAGTGTTGGCTTCAAGGCTTTTTGTTTGTTTGTTTCCAAGCTACACATGCCCAAAATATTTCATTATAAAAAATAACAACAAAATTCACCCTCTCCCCACCCCCAATCCACTCTGGCATTTTGCATTTCAGAGTGGGAAGGGACTGACAAATACCCTCTATTTTCGCATGGGCATTTTCTGGTTTCATTTCTTAAAATTTTGTAAGACTTCCTCTATTTGGGCTCTTTCAGAGGAAAGAAGTGAGCCAGTCAGATCAGTTTTGACCAGCACTGATTTCAGTACAGAAGGATCACAATGGCTAGACTTCATTTTACTACAGGTTTTTCTCTGTATGGGAGTTGTTGTGGCTTCCTTGTAATGGGGTATGTACAGTAGCATTAAAACAGAAAATAAGGTAGAAATAGGATATTTATCTGTTAATCAAAGTGAACTAAAAATCATAATATATTGTTTTTATTTTAGTGCCCCCGTGATGACAAGTTACTTGCCACTACTTCTTCCCCAGTGACTGTTCATGCCAGCAAAATATACATGCTTCCAGAAACACAGCAAGAATCTAGAGACAGATGCTTCTGCTTTCCAAATAAAGTATGGGGTTTTCTTATTGATTTTTAATGCATCACGATGTTTAATCCTGCTAGGTATAAAAAAGCATAATTATTTGTTTCTGTAGATATGAAAAATGCCTTACTGCATTAAAATCTTGTAATATTATATTCCCCAGAACATTGTATTCTATATATTAAATTGCATTATATTATATATGTATATATTACACATATTATTTTATATTATATATATAATATGTGTGATATATATAAATATATACAATATAAATGGTAAACAATATAATAAATAACATGTAATTTAATACATAATAAATATATATAATATGATATTAAATATAATATTATATTTCCCAATTAGGAAAGAAAACATTTTAGATTATTTTAAAAGTTAGAGTTGCAAAGAGCTGTAAGTTTCCATGGTTTGAACACATGAAGAAAACAGGATCAATGATAAAAATGAAAATTACTTTTACAACCTTGTATTTAGTGTAAGTGGTTTTATGAGAGAATAAGTGATTTTCTTCAGTGTTTTTTTTTTAATCCTTCTCCTAGATATTGTGCCATATTTATTCTGACTTAATTGTGTCATTAGGCCTTTGTGATTAAGACTAGGAAAACCAAATACTTAACATATTTTGGATCTGCTTCTGTTTGTTTGCTGATTTTTTTTTTTAATTAAAAAAAAAACAGGGAGAAGCAGGATTACCAGGAGTAGCTGGTTTGCCAGGCCAGAAAGGAGTTAAAGGTGAAAAGGTAAAATACCTATTACATTCTCTCTCTCTCAAATCTTTACTTTTGTTTTTTTTTTCCCTCTGTCTTAAATAGAAACCTTGCAGACTGTATTATTCCTTGAAGGACTGTCTTTGTGCATGGGTTAAAGTCTTTGTCAGTTAGTCTGTGGTTCTGTGAACGTGGCCTTCCCGCTGGGCAGCTTAGAGCTGCCTCACTTGGGGGCCCCCTCATGAGCTCCATGCAATACTGTTTACCTCCCCATGAAGCAAATGCACATCAAACACTGTGCTGGCACATCCTAGTGTCTGTTCTCTTAATCACCAAAAAACAGGAACTCATGTATGTGTCATCTCTGACAAGGATTTGTCAATACTGTGTACTTATTTGTATGCCACTGTTAATGGCCCAAATCTTGTGCTGTGAATTTATCCTTTCAGTGATCAGTAGGAGGGTAAGAATTCACTCATAGGACCTGAGCAATGTATATTCTTTGATATCTCTGTTGCCTGAAATCTTCTTAATTGTGAACAGAGAGGGACTTGACATTGGCAAACCTGTAATATAGGTCGGTCAGTACTGCTTTCATTGGGCCTATTCCGTATTTTTGCTCTGTAGTGGCTTATCTTGACATTCTTTTATTAATTAACTTGGCGTTTTCTTGATACTGAAGGTCAGTATATCAGAGATCTTCCCTTCACAGTCCATTCCCTAAACTTGGCTGGAAGATTAGGACGTCTCTAGGATTGTGTTTTTGCTGGGTTCCGGGAGGGACCAATTTGGATAAACTATTACAAGTCAGCAGGAAAGGCAGTGAATAAGGCTTTTGAGTTCAGGGAATATAGTGTGAGAGGAAGGCATCTGGAATGTCCTAATCCAGTGGTTAAAACAGAGATGCCTAATTCAGCATCCTCCAACAGAGCACACTGTTTAATGAGGGAGCCGAAATAGCTTGTGAAGACAGCCAGAACGGTTGCTTGGACTGCATTGCCTGGCTGAAATTGGTCCACTTCTGAGGGGGCTTATGTATGATTCTTGTCTGTTGTTTGTCACAACATTGCTCATCCCTTTATTTTGCTTTTTCTCATACTAATTTCCACATTACTTAAATGTATGACTGAATTTACATCTCTTTTTGTTGCTATGGGATGGGTAGGAAAGTGTCTACATACACAAATTGGTATTAGGCTATATTTGGGCCCCCCAAATTGTTCTTCTCTTACAGCCTAACGTAGTTGTCCTTAAGATTAGATTGTGTCTTTTCTGTTGTGGCATAAGATCTGGCACTGTAACCAGTACAAAGCATGATTGCTGTTTGCATTTTATCCCTGTGCACTTGGCAGAGTTCATCCACACACCTCTGAATGGGGTCTGTGCCAAAAGCTGGGGCGTATCGTGGGCCCAAATTTTGCCCTGTTTTCACAAGAACAGGCTTTCATGTAAATATTGATGTATGTCTGGCAAACCATCCCCCTGAAGTGTGCAAGAGCATTGCTGATCAAAATTAGTCCATTTGTGTTGGTGACCTTCCTGTTCGTATGCCCCACCTTCCATTATATGTTCTTTATGACATCCTGAGAAAATTTCTTCAGTTAACAGTCAAAATATCTATTGGCTTTGAGAAGGTTCATGGGTGGAGGAGCTGCTTTATTTCAAGTCTGCCTTGCCTCAAGTCTGCCAGACTGTTCAGTTTGATACCATATACACCTCTTTGTGTAAAAAAACTGCCTCAAGGACAGTAGTCCCTGTTGCTTTTATTCCTCATGCAAGTTTGGATTCAGTAGTGTTCGCTCGGAGGGATATCTGCCAGAAGATCCTGATTCCGTAGCTGTGGTTGTAAGGGGACAACCTCCTATTCTTTAATGTCTGAATAACTAAGACTCAAAAAGTCGCCAGTATCCGCTTCATTTGCTGTTTACTGGTTTCAGCCCTTAACACTCACATTTCAGACTGCCTGATAGCTTCTTTCTGTTGAATGAAAACCGAGAAGCAGCAGCAGCCAGGTTTAGAATTTAGGTGATCCCTGAAAAATATCCTGTGTTGCTCTTACTGTAACGTTTCTCTCAAGCGAGTAATGGAGCTGTGTATTTCTCAAGTTTCAGGTGGCCAGAAGTCAGGTGGAACTCTCCTGTGCTTTAATATATTTTGCTATATGTTCTCCAGAACTACGTTTCCACATTCTGCTGAGCCAGCATAATATATAGACATCAGCCTCATACTAAACAAATTTATTGTAATTTGCAAATGTCTTCTGATCATGATGTGAATGTCCTGTTTTTTTCCTCAATATGCAGAAATACTTCAGAAAGAGAGAGAATACGGATGGCAGTAATTTGAACAACTACATGTTCATTGAATATACAGACTATTTTTCTGTATCAAACAGGCTACAAAAGTAATTGTATGATATCTTTTTATTTTCAGGTGCTTTAAGTAAACCTGGTGCTCACAAAAGGTTTTAAATTGAAATCCAAAGAGAATTAAATTTTTAGTGTAGTCATAACCCATTCTAAGCTGTGTTAATAGATCGTTGGTTAATGCTTAAGCATGATAGGAAGCAAAAAGACAGAGGCAGAGTGTTTTCAGACATTAAAGTGCCTTTTGCTGCACACCCTAGAGAACTTTATTGCTATTAGAGTGTTTTGTTCATTTATACTTTAATTAAAGAAATATACTTTTAAAAGGCTATTTTAGGATTGGTAGAAATAAGTTTATGCAATATATTGCCTCGCTATGAAAATATTTATAACACAATGATAAGAGAAAAGAACTTTTGGAGAACAAAGAAGGTGTCTGCCTGCCCTTTCCATCTGTTTTCCTTGCTAGTCTTCATTTCTTCTTTCTCTGTCATTCCTCTTATAACCCAGATTCACCTGATTGCATCTGAGGCATATTTATTTTGTTATGCAGCCTTGAGAATGGCTCCTTTGTGGTCTGATTTTGATTACAGAGGTTAGTGACAGACAAATCTAAAAAGATTGGAGATTTGGCTCAGATAGGGATCTAGAAGTTGGAATTCATGAAAGCAAAAAAATCTATTGGGCAAAAAAAAAAAAAACTTGGGTAAAATACACTCAGTGATGCCATAGGGCTTTTGCTAGTTAGGAGCTGTCAATGTACTTGGTAGACTCATATCTTGTACCAGGCAGAAGGGAACACTGTATATATAGAGCTAAGAATTTATTGTTAGTCCTGCTGATGTTTTAACAGTGTAGTACTCCAATTTGCCTAAGTAATGTGGAGAAACCTCATTGTTAATAGTTTAAATTGTTTTTTAAAAAAAACTCTGTGTTACTACACACCCCTTTCCTTTGGTGTCACGTTAGGCTCTGAGCCCTAAGAGGGGCACTTCGTCCTCCCCAGGCGCAGCGCGGAGGGCTACAGAGTCGCAGCACCCTGAGGTCCTCACCAGGAGGAGTGCGGTGTTTGGGGGGGAGGGGGGAGGGAGATCTTCCTCCTCAGCCTTGGGTGCACGGGGGTCTCCCTCACCCCCCTCCCCGCCCAGGCCGCCTCCCTGGCCGGGGCTGCCAGCGGCAGTGTGACAGCGGCCCCGCCCCGCCCCGCGCACACAAAGGGCTATTGTTTGCCAGGCAGTGACTGCCGGGGGTGTCACCCCCTCCCCAGAGGGGCCCGGCCCGGCCCGGCCCGGCGCTGGCGCTGGCGCTGGAGCAGGGCAGCAGCAGCCCCGGGGCCCCGGCGCAGGCGCTCAAACCAGCCAGACAAGTCCTGAGCCSCGGCACGGCCACGGCAGCGCCCGGCCCGCCGCCGCCCGCTGGGAATGAGAGCGAAGGTATCTCCTGGGCTAGGTACTCGCCGCTTCGCCCCCAGGCCGGGGAGGACTTGAGTGATGCCGCAGAAGAGAGCTTCTCCAACTTGTCTTTGGGATGAGTTTTCTTTCCCACACTTGGCCACTTCTCTGAATTTGAATCTATTGTATTTGTCAGCTGACACTTCCTAATTAGTTTTTTACCAGGTCTAAATACTTCTCTAACCATTTTGTAATCACAAGAACTGTTCCTCTGTGTGTACATCTAATTTTTAAATTAGTGCTTTTTAGCTTACCTAATTTTGCATAGGGACTGTTTCTGAACTTAATCGTACAGATGACAGATCTAGTATAAAGGACACAGTCTCTATATTAACCTTTTGCCTTCCACTTTATCACTTTTGGAAGCCCAGACAGTACAATGTCTACTGGGAGCAGCTCTCTTTAGAGAGAGTGTTAGTATGTCTTTCTTGATAGTAATATGTATTTTCTTAAATGGACTTTTTTGATATTATTGACACACATAAAACTGCAGAGATGAAAACTGGGAAAGATAATTTACTTAATCAAACCTTACAAAAGCAACACTCGGATTTTAGTTCAGGAGTGTTTTGAGAACTGACAGAAGCTCCTCGTTTTATCTGAACTAATATGTCCCCACTGTGAACAAGAAGAATATTGTAATGTAGTACTCTAACAGTGTGTGCTGTAGGCCAAATTGCTATCATCCATTGTATTTACTGAGTTCATTTGCTTTTGTTTTAGTACTAAAATCATGACCTGATAAGTACAGAACTCCCCCTTCTACTTCCAGAACTCCACTGAGAATATTTTCCTCCTCTCAAATTCCTTGTAGACTTTGCTTTAGAGATTATATATTAATGTGTCATGCTAATTCACAATGTAAAGATGTTCCAAATTATTTTGTCTCTTAAATTGCAAATATAGGTGTTTAAAGAAAATACCTTTTTAAAAAAAGTTTTTTGGTTTTACATGAGAAAGGACTATAATTTGTTAACTTAAATGGTAGTCACTTGTCATTCTCTCTATCAGAACATTTGGCTTCAGGTTATTCTTGCTGTATGTGATTCTGCAATAATAATGTATGATAAAGGAAACAGGTACTGTATTTTGTGTTTGCTACTAGCATGTAATTTCAAATTCTACAACAGGTGCGTTGAATAATGGGTGAATGGCACAAAGATGTAAAGGTCAATTGCTTTTGAAACACTCTGAATCAATGTAACAAAATGATCTCAAGTGTAATATTGCAGGTGGTGTCAGATGTGCAAAATTGTTTCCACTTCAGATAGAAGGCAGTTTGGCAGATTCGATTATCATTTGAAGAAGTGTTTGCTGTCTGTGCTCTCTTTAAGAATTTGGCTTGGCTTATGAAAACTTATGATGGAAAGCTGACAGCAACATTTTCTTTTCATGTCAGCCTACTAAATTTCCACACGGTCCTCTTATGACCAAAATAAACCTTGTCAAAAATGTAGTAGCCATCCTATTGTTTGCAAGATGTCACGTTCTGGAAAATGTGCTATGGCTTAAATGTGTTATTCAGTAAATATCTTGGCCTCTGTTGAAAAGAATTTTCATTGTTACCCTTGGTAGAAAATCCTAACAGTAGACTTAAAGCTCACAGTCCTGTTTTAGAATGTTATTACACTGAATGTGCTTCATAACTGATAGTAATACAAGTTGTATTGTTGGTGTTCATCAGCTTATGAAATCGTTCTTGCCTTTGTGGCATTCAGATATTGTTGGTCACTGGTGAGACAGACCAGCTAAGGCTTTATTTCCCTGTGGCTAGTTTACAGTTCTTACAAGGTGTGCGTGATTAGCCTTGTATAGGGAAATGAAGTTATTCTTTTGTATGAGACTGAGATAGTTCTTGGAGCCCTGAATATCTTTTCCCTATTCTCTCTCCCCCTCCCAGGCAGGGATATGAGGCATGGCAGATTTCCTTTAGTACATTTCCAGAGCTGCTAAAAGGGATTTGGAGTTCCAGAGTTCTCATCTCTCTTGAAATGGTTTTGAGTTCTTTTACTTACCAGAGCAGTTTTGAATAACCATTGTGAAATATTTGTGTTATAATTTTAACAGTCTCAGCTTGTTCACATAATTTCATTTTTCCTGGTGGATGTCCCGTGTCTTGAAAACAATACCTATTTCTCATTGTTTCCTTTTTGGCAGCAGAAGGTAGTCATTTCTTGTAATCTTCTGAGGTGAAGTAAGACATTCTTCTCTGGATTGTTGGTTGCTGCTGGTTAGCTATTTTCTTCATTTTTTGTCTTTAGAAATTGTGAGTTAGGTTTAGATCTTCCCTATGTACTGAATGTCTTCTGTTGCTCAGAAGAGGCATACAGGCACAGCAGACTAAGAATATTTCACCTCTGTCTGGAGTAACTGTTGACTCAAAGCTGGGCAGTCATGTGGGGAACAGTAAGGTCTCCTTGTCTAGTTACCTTGTGCACTGAGTAGTAAGAAATTTAAAGAAAATTTCACAGAAAACATACTTTCTATATCTAATCCAGGCCATATAAAGTACTATTCATACATTTGCCCAAAGATATCAAAGCCGCTGGAAGTTAATGGTTTCCTAATGTTTCTGTTGCATCACTGGCAGGAGTCAAATATTTAGGAGCTGGAGTGTCAGGGTTTCTAACATCTCATGGGTACTGAAGTTTTGTCATTTCTCATGGGCCCTTTAAGTTAGAGCTGGAAGCCATCTAATGCCTTCTAATCTAAAGGAGAGTCTGCCTCTCATCAGGATTGGATGATATGGGGAACCAGACCCCTGTCTTCATATTACTTGCTTTCAATTCTGAATATTATGGACTTCATAATCACTGTTGGGATGAAAACTGAGAATGTGAAAGGGAGAGGCAGTGAAGTATTGATATATCAGAAAGTGAATAGGTTTATCTGACTGTCATTTTGGAAGGTAGATAAATCCAAATTAGAAGTGAATGACCTCAGTTTGCCTGATTTTACCCTTGTGCATCACAGGCTTTCCCATCACTATCAGAGTATTTGATTACAAAAAAACTCTTAGGCAAACTGAGGAATATTTTGTGAACCTCTCCCCGAGTAAACAATAACAAAACATGCAGGTTCCATTTACCTTGATATATCAGATTTATTTTTATATGACTGGGTCGGCAATCTAGTCTAACTAGAGGTAATGAGGTGTTTTGGGAAGGAGAAGGACATTATAGGGGAGTTAAATTAATTATTCCTTGGTTCTTAATTTTCAGCATCCATTATTGTCACCAGTTCTTGTAATCTTAAGGACAGGATTTGCAAATGTACATAAGAGATTTGTATCTGAAAATCTTCCTCTGGATTTTTACTTATTAGCCATTTATTCTCATACTTAACATACTAATTTTTAAAACTTCATCCTTAAGATTTTGTTTCTTTAACCCTGACACAGGAGAAAATGAGACTCGGATGGGCTTTAACTGTGAACTAGTTTAACTAGTGTTCAGGAGTGACCAGCTTCTGGCAGTACGTATTTCTGTTGGTTTTGGTAGTTCTAAGCAAATATGATTCTTTATTCTCATTCTTACTCATTTATATACATAAATTCATAAGTATGTCAGTAATTAGTATACTCTTATTAAGGCACAAAAGAGGTTTATCTAGGGAGTAGATTATATGCCTGGAGGTCAGGAACCCTGTTTTTTCCTCTCATCTCTATACCTTTGGCATCCTGAATGTAAGAAAGAGAAATTGATACTTGTTCACTTCTGTAAAGCACTTTGAGATCTGCAGAAGCAAAGGAAAATACCATTATTATGCAGATAATCAGGCCAAAAAAAAGAAAATGAATTTGCGATTTTTTTTCCTTTTATTCTGTCAGGCTGCCTGTATGAATGTTCAGTAATACTATTATAGGTTATACAACATGTAGTATCTAACCTTTAAACTAATTGAATAAAAGCATGAAAAACTAGTACTTTTCTCACTGTGGTTATTAAAATCAGAGTTACAAGATAGAGGCATAACTTCATGTCTTCAAGTCTTCAAGAGGGGAGTCCATCTGCAGTTATGAAAAAGCAGTGTAAATCTACCCCAGTTAACTAATTAGTAAGTCATGTATTCTAAAGACTTCCTGACACATGTAGCAGGCTGTATAATTTTAGAGTATATGGTATGTAAAAGTACACTGCTGAACGTAGCAGAGTGGTTCTGGTCTATTAAAATAGTTGACAGTGTCATAAGGGAACAGAGTGTGCATAGATATAACAGCCATTCTGTTGGTGATTAGATAAGGTAACTAGGGGCCATTCCTGCTTCTTTATCTCTCATACTACCAGTGGGTTTATGCCATTCATGCACATAAGATTTTATCCTGCTTTTGAGATAGGACTAACTTAGCATACCTATATTAAGAACCATTCCAGTATTTGAAAAGAGTAGGACATACAAGGTATCCCACATGCTCCTCTTAAACATTGTTATTTCTGGTCAGTGGTTTAAAATTTTTGGATGGAATGGTGCTCTACACCCAGGTGTTGCTTGTTTTGATTGATTTGCTTGGCTCACATGTTATAAACAAAGGTATTTTCAGCCAAGTTGTGCAGATGCAGTTACTTGTGATGGTTTCTGTGAAGGATTTTCAGAAATTGAAATGGATGGCAAGGAAGGAAGGATGGATAAGTTTTATGGATAGTAGGGAAGCAACAACAATAGTATTAGGGTGTGACAGCTTATTTCAAAGTTAAGGTGACAGTCATTAGGATATATCATTCTGCTGTTAGAAAAAGGTAACAAGGAAACTTGACCCTTAGCAGCTTGATGTTTTCTCTTTTCCCTGAGGCTAGAGACAAAAAGCAATTTTAAACTCTCAGAGCCTAACCCTGGAGTACAATGCAGAGTAGAGCCTAAGAAGAGTTAAGCACTTCTCAATACAGTTTGCTGCAGGCAGTGTGGTGAGTCAGCAACTGCTGAGTGGTAGCCTAAAGGGAGTGCTGAAGAAAGACATATATTATAAATCCTTCCTTTACCCATGGATTAAGTATTTTATAATGGGCGTTCTGGGATATAGCAGATACTGTTGTTGGGAACTCCTTTAGGGTCTCCTTGCCAATCTTATTTCTCCTTTTTTTTAATTTCATTAAGTTTAATAACTTTGTTTTGGAACAGAAGTATTACATTTACACTGACAAAATAAAATAAAGGTACTTACGGTATTCTGTCTATGAAACTCTTTCAGGTATGACTGTTTTAAAGCTAACAGCAGTGGTTGTATTCTGATTCTAAGATACCAAGCTGATGTTATTGTACCGTAATTACATAAATTAAAATCACTTTAAACCTGATGGAGAGACCTGGTTGTAATTTAGGAAATGGTTATGCACTTTACACAGTGGTTCTCTCATGTAAAATGCACAAATAGTCATCTGGATAGGAAACATGTCTCCTTACTCTCAGTAAGAGACCTGGTTGGTGGGATGCAGTTCACTTTGCCTTTCCTAATATTCTGCTTCTGAACTTTGAATCAGTTTGAGAACTCGCAGCAACCAGTGTGCTGACATCGGGCATTGGTGGCCCAGGCCAGCAAAGGTACAGGCTGGAGTACTGTATGCTGCAGAGGGGACAGACCATGCCTACCCTGCAGCCTAGACAAGGTGTTCTGTTAGACTGTTGAATTAAGAATCTCCTGTCCTGTATGTTACAGATGGAAAAAAGTGGCCGCTGCACCTCTGTATGTGGCTCCCATTTGGGAAGATCATCAGAGGGGTTAATATTTGTTACTACAGAAGGGGTTTATTGACTAAGTTTATGAACTTTGCCAAATGCTGAGATGTTTCTGCATATGCTGAGGATCAGAATTATAAGTTCCCAAGGCTGTCCTATTTAAAAATAATGCACTTAGTAAGTTTAGATGTCTTGGGCACTAATTTCTGAGCAGGGTTTTCCAGGTTTGCAGTTTTGGATTTGGGCATCAAACACCAGTTTACATCCTATTTTAAAAATCAATTATTTTTTGTTTAGTTGTGGCTCCTGTGCTTATTTATGCAACCCTTTCCATCAAAGAACAATTTGATAGTTAAATCTTTTCAAACAGTGAGATTCTCTTCATAAAGAATTGGATTACTGTGAAAAAGGCTGTAGCATCTTCTGTTTGCCAGAGAATTTTCTCCCCTTGGTACAAGTGCACAAACTTAAAGCTTTTTTTTTAATGAAAGAATATAATATGGTTTCAGTGCTTTCATTATCTTCCTCTAATGTCCTCCTGTGTTTTTTAATTTTAAGCTTTGTAACTCTCATGCTTGACATCATTAAGCAATATTTATGTTTGGTGTTTTCTTCAACCATTTTTAAGACTCATGGTCTGATTTGCAGCTGCTGGGAAGTTCCATACATCTCCTGATCAATCAGTGATATGTCTCTTAAGACTAAAATTTTCTCACAAACTGCTTACAATTTGGAGTTTGGTTTCTTTCTGGAGGTGGGGGGAAGAAGGAGTGGGCTTAAACAATGTTGTTTTAAAGTATCATGTGCCTGTGGCTTTTAGACCAAAGAACTCTTTATTACATGTTCAGCTTCCTCAGAGAAGAACACACAACCCGGTGAATGTATCCACTTGGCTTAGCTTTACCATCCCAATGAATTCCCTTAAAATCAGCAGAACTGCTTTATAAGGAAATGTATATGTGCAAGTATTTGTCAGATGAGGGCATAAATTGACTTTCTAAATGTTTTAAAATGTATTTATTTTGTCTGGTTTTGGTGTTACATATATGGAATCCTGCCCTATACTCTACTGATACATTATTAAGCATGATAAACAGATCTACAGAGGTAGAAAATATTTTTCTGTTGAATCACAGAATAGCTGAGGTTGGAAATGACCTTTAGAGATCATCTAGTCTGACCGTCCCCTGCTCAAGCAGGGTCACCTAGAGCATGCTGCCCAGGACTATGTCTAGTTGGCTTTTGAATATCTCCAACAACCTTTCTGGGCAACTTGTTCTGGTGCTCAGACACCCTCACAGTAAATACTTAGATTCAGATGGAATCAGATATGACATGAGCAGTAGTTAATAATATCAGAAGTTTTAGAACTTCTAACTAAATAATTTATTTTGTAGGGTGAAATGGGTACCAAAGGACAGGATGGTGTTGCTGGTCTTCCTGGAGAAAAGGTATATTCGTGTATATTCATTTGTAATCTGAGTTACACGGAAATGTTTTCTATGTCAGTAATTTATCTGTAATTATGAACAGAAGTGCAGGGCTAGAACATTTCTATCGTTAAAAAGCTAACCTCTTCCCTTACATGAGCTGCCATGTTTCGCAGCATACTGGAAGAGCTGCTTGGACCAGTAGTTTTCTCCACAGCTGTGCATTTGGTATTTCTGGAAGGGAAGGAAGCCACCCCAGTGGGCAGAGCAGAAGGGAGGTGTTCCCTGGCACCCCGCATACAGAGAGCAGGGGAGAAAGCGTGCCAGTTTGGCTGGCTTGGTATGAAGAGGACATTACCCCAGCCCACAGCAGTTGGTGATACCTGGAGCCAAACTGCCATGTAGCGGCCCCCCAGTGGGAATGTTGTCCTCGTCCCTGGCTGCCATGGAGCACCAGGCTGGCCTGCTCTCTGGACTCACTGCAGCTCTGCTCGGGGGAGCCCACCCTGCTCTGGTCCAGACACCTCAGCCTTGAAGAAGGAAGCAGGAGTAAAGGACACTGTCTGCTACCCACACTCTGCTCCTTGACTCCCTGATAATTCATTGAATTGTACATTTATGGACTGCAAGCCTGGGAAAGGGCTCTCAGCAGGCTGCTTGGCAGAGCTTTGGGATAAACGTCACTTGCCTCTTAGCTAAGGCTTGGAAATAGCCATGGCTAACAAAGTGTACTGGCATGTGTATTCAAGAGGATAGTTTCACTTTGTTTCAGGATGTAATCCATTCACTGTCCCTGCGCAAATTAAGGCACTTGTACAGGTTTATTGAGTTCATAACTAGTTACCTGCACTTGACAGAGAAAATCTACTAGTCTAAAATACAGCATCTTCAGTACAGAAGGCAGTCCTCATAACACTGCCTGGGGAAAGAGCATGTTAGTGGAGTTTCTAATCATTTGGTCTCCTATGTATTTTTTTGTTGTTGTTCCACAGTAACAGTTTAGATAAATACCAGTTTTCTTGTATATGCATGCAAAAAGTTAATGCGTAAATGAATAAGACTTTTCAGTTACGAATGTTAGTGCACTGCACAGATTTTTATAGTGGTGTCTTTAGTATCATGATATAAGTCCTCATCCCTCAGTTCTGTCAGTGTGCAATCTTTCTCATAAGGCACTTGCTCTCCAGTTCTTTCAGTGTCATAAACAAATATTCCTTTTTAAGGTGACTGTTGCTGTGAGAGGTTCAGAATTTCCATGTCACACTTCATTAATTGCTTGGCTTACCACTTTCAAATGTATGCGACATTTCAGTAATGGTAGTGAGTTTAATTTGTTTAGTAATTATCCAGGTTTCTAAGCACCAAAAAGAGTTTCGCTGTACCTGTCAAGTTTAAAAACTATAATTAACAGGATGTAGAATTACAAAACTATCTTTCATGTACTATTTCTTTCTCAAATTACATTTTTGTTATTAATGGGAGCTAGATATATAACACCACAAAATAGGATAAAATGATGAGATTTGCTGCTGATGCTAAGTTATATATGATAGTAAAGTTGAAAGTAGGCTGCAAAGATTTTCAAAGGACCTTGCAATATTGAGGGAATGCATGATTAAGTGGTATATAAAACTCAGTGTAAGTAATCATAAAGTGATACAGATAGAGAGAAATACAATCCAAGCTTTACATATTCCATGTTGGACTCTGGGCTAGCTATTACTGTTCATGAAAACAATCTTGGAATTATAATTCACTGTTAAGTACTAGCCAAATAAACAAATGGAATTTAGGAATGATTAGGAAAAGAATAGAGAACAAAGCAAAAGCATCTTGATGAAGTCAGTGTTACTAATAAAACCATATTGTGCTGCATCTTGAATACTGTATGCAGCTCTGGTTCCCACATCTCAAAGTGGATATAAGAGTATTGGCAAAAGTTCAGAGGAGGTGCCAAGGGTAATCAAGAGCATTAGGCATCTTCCAATTAAGGAGTGACAGTGCAGACTTCAATCTGGAAGAGACACAGCTGAGGGGATGTTTTATTCTGTGGTCTGTAAAATCATGAGTAGAATGGGAAAGATCAGTAGAGATTTTATTTATTTATTTTGCCCTCTTTTTCAGTGTGAAAACTAGGATGTCAAATCTATCAGATGGAAAGTTCAAAAAGGATAACCAGGGGTCCTTCTTCTATAACATGACTAAAGTTGGAGCTCCCTGCCACAGGACTTTGATGTGTTGAAAAACGATTAGAAAGTTAATGGAATAAAAATGCATAGAGAGTGTCAAAACCAGACAGATACCACTGGTTCTCTGGAATTTCTTGATCCCCAAGTTGCTGAAGACTGGGGAAACTCACTGGAGAAGTATCACTCTATGGTTGCCTTGTTATTATACTTTTCCACAGGTATCTGTTGCTGTCACAGTTGTAGACATATACTTGACTAGAAAAAGCCTTTGATTTGATCCAGCTGGACAGTTTTTACACTTTTGTACTCCCACACATGAACCAGCAGGACGAGTCATAGTACAGCACTGCAGATTGAATTAGGTAGATCTAGAATGAAATTAGAATTGTGTTTTCCCTTGGATCTTTCTGTAGCTCCTTCTCTGATGTTATCTGTAAAATCATCAAGCGATGTAGCTTTTCCAGTACAAGTTGTTATTACATTCTGCATTCTACCCAGTTTCCATGGTTAATGCTATTTGGGTTTTTTGCTTAGAGCCTTGCAGATTCACTGTCAGCCCAAATCCCAAAGCCACTGTTAGTTTACATAAGGCTCAACAGTCAGGGCATATTTAATATCAAAGCACTGTACTTTTCCTGCACATTATAACTCTTTTTATAATCTGGACTATATAAAAGCCAAATCATTGCTGCAAATTAAAAATGAACTACTAGCAAGAACAAAAGCTGTTTTAAAAAGCAGCAAACAAAAAAGTAAGGTTTAAATATTTTGTGCATGCATGGCTAGGTGAGTAAGTTGAAATGCAGACACTCAACTACTGCTGGCTTGAGTAGTACTGCATTATGTGTAATTATTAGTGCCTTTCTGGAGATAGAATTACTTTATTTTCCTGGTGCTGTGAGTGGTGAAATATGCTCTGTCCCTGAGCTGATGTATATGATTCAAGAGCTGGGTGAATTTAGCTGTCTCTGTTATTTTCAAGCTCCTTTTTCTGCGATCTTCTGGATGCTAAAAATGTGCATTGATTCAAAGACAACTGAACAAAATAATGGAAGAAAAATCCTCTGAGGACTATTGCAGACAAAGGCATCGCCTATGTTTCAGGAAGTTGAGTTGCAGATTGTGGAAGCTGGGAGAGCATTCTCAGGAATGTGATACTTGTTTGAGTGGTGTGGCTATTCTCACATTCTTGTGCCCTGTGCTTTTTTGCTTTGTGTAGATGTGCCCCTGAGTCACTAAGTAGTAGTAGTTAGGAAAAAAGAAATGATACATTTATTATGTATGTAAATGCAGTTTGATGCCTCAATGAGCAAAGGGACTATATCTGAAGCACCCCAAAACTATCCACTGGATTACTCTGTTGCCATAGTTCTTTTCTTGTGGAAAGATTGAGAGAATGAATACATGGGAGATCTTACTCATGTTGCTTAATTCGTCCAATCTATTTTGGAAGTTTATCTTAGGATGACATAAACCTGGCTATTAAAAGGCCAGTTTCTGTAGAACTGATTAGCTCAAATGTATACATCCTTGTAGTAGAAGACTAAAGTTAGAATAATCCTATCTAATATATCCTGATTACTTGAAAAAATCTTACCTCCCAGGAAAATGCTCCATGGTCATCTCCTTTTCAAAATCCATGTAGACAGTGAGAAGTCTGCAGATCTCCTGGGCAAGTCTGTAAGACTTGCATCCTATATAGACATGACTTTCAGGGATCTAAAGTGTGAAAATAGATTGTGTACCTCAAATATCTTCTGTCTGTTGTCAAATGTGTTGTTTGGCCTTTTGTCATTTGCAAGCTAAATTATAGCTGACAACAATTTACAGTTGCCATTGATACAAACGACTCGGTTTCCTATTGCTGCAGTGGTTGTACGACAGTTGTGCAGGCATAATGGTTGCAGGTCTAAATGTAGTGTAGACTGTTAGGGATGTTCTGCCATTTGAGAGGTTTGACCTGCTGTGGGCTAGGATGGAGAACAAAGTTTAAGTTTTGAAAGACTCCAGGGTGATGCTTTGAATAGCCTTGACACCCAAAAGAAAGTATAGATGGCATTATTGAATGCTATTCATCAAGCAGTAGTTCTGCAGTCCCACTGCTTCTTCTATTACAGCTCTTGTAGCTGCCAAAGAAAAAAATAAGGTTTCCTCTGACTGAAACCCCCCCACAACATGCCAGTCGTCTCATCTGCCTTCAGGGCAAAAGCAGTCAGTCTGACAGTACTGATGACTGATCTACAGATTCAAGAATCAAATGCAGTCCCTTTGGAGCCCTACCTCCAGGCCCCAACGTCACATAATTTCACAACACAGTGGATCATGAACTCCATCACAATATGACTCTCTAGTTGATGTCTAATTACCTAGTCCCTTCTTCCCTGCCCGTTTTCAGGACACCTTCTTATGAGATATTTTTGAAATAGTGGATCTTACTTAGGAAAACAGAAGAAGTTCTGGTAAGTAACAGAGGAGAGAGTTCTGTGATGTTAGTTTACAGTTGTAAAAAAGCAAGAGGATAACAGCTCACCCTTGGGAGGAAATTCACTTCATTTGTAGACTTCCTGAAGATAAAGATTACATTGTCATAATCCCCTTCTTAAAGTCAGGACGGATTTGTAGCTCAGCCTTCTGGGAGACTTCTTCAATGTATTTGTCAAGTCATGACACAGGAAGAACCTGAACGTTGTGGTAAATCAGATCATTTTTACAAGATAAAATCTTGTGTGCAAGATTTTATCCTTTGACTGGCTTTAAAATGTTGAACAAAGTCTGTAAGGACAGATGATGGGATGCCTTGTGTTAGCATACTTATTCTTGGATGATTAGCAAGTGAAAATTTTCTCTGAATACACTGAATTTCTCTAAACACACTTTTGAAGCCATTTAATAGCCACAGTGCTGGCTTCATGGCCTGAGAATAAACATCCTGAAATCAAATCTGTCCCTAAAGTGGAGGTTTGAGTTGATTGGAGTGTCTGTCTGCTTCAGATCAGGTTTCTGAAGTTAGGCAACCCTGATCTAAGGGTTAGACTAACCTCATTATGCTGACAAGAACCGATTGCTCTGCTGTTAAGAACGGTCTTTATACATCTGTGTTGCCCAGTAGTGGGTTACACCACTGATCTAAGCTGAGCAAGGTTGGTTGGTGTGTTGGGGAATATTTCCTATAAAAAACAAACAAACAAACTTTGATTGTTTCTCTAATGTTCCTGTCATACTGGAATGGTGAAAGGACTTGGCTGGCGAGCCCTGTAGACGACTTCTTTATTGCAGTGATAATGTCCTATTGCTTTCTTATAGATATCATTTGTGCAAGTCCTTTCCATAGCATGTACAGGCGAATTGATACAGATAGGATGGTCAACTTTATTGCTGTGGTTTTTATCAGGAGAAAACAGGATTAGTCTCTCCACTTTTCCAGCCCCAAAATGGTTAGACTTTGCACAAAGTATATCATGTGTTGGATCCTCCTTTTGTAGTATACTTCTAGGCCTTCAGAATAGTCTGACAACTTAGACATGTGTACACTTTGAACCATGACTGGAAGATCAGCTATTCCAGCCTTAAAAATGTGTTCTTAGACCTTTTCTGAGGAAAAACAAACAAATAAAAAAAGGCCACCAGAACTTCTTGTTCTCATTTATAGGGAGTTCTTTCTCTCCCCTTGTTTTCCTGAGCTTTTTGTAAGTTTGGACAAACTGGTTTTGATTTGCCCCTGTACGGCTGAGATTTTTCTGTTTCCTGCACTTCTTGTGTCACTCATCCAAACAACTCAAGTCCTTCTCTTTGCTTCTGGATGTATAATAACATGACAGTGAAGCGCCAAAACAAACGTTTATTTATGGCCTGAATGCTAGGTGATGTGATCCTGGGTCTTTTTTTGCTGGTGATGCCTTAGTTAATTTCAGGAAAATCTTTACAAGACAAACTTATCTTGTAAACTGGGTGAAAACATATCCATGCTGCAGGTCTCTAATATACTGGTTCCTGTCATTATAGACTACTTTCTAGAACTCAAGCACAGTAAACTGCCCCTAAGCAGGCAAGGATTAACCTTGCAACAGTCTGGGCATATTACCTTTTAGGGTGTAGACAGTCTCTATGTGCTTGAAAAGTTTAGCAGGGAAGTGTTCCTAGTTCTGAAAGAGAGGTGGCCACTTTGGCATGCACTTTGATACAAAGTACTAAGCCTGGTAGGGAGTATATCTGTGATATAGGTCCTGCTAGCCAGAAAGCCCCTAAACTTGTGAGAATGCTCATGTCTCAAAGGATTCAAGTTCCTGAAGGTAAGTAATTGGCTCTATTAGCCGTTCCATATTTATCTTTTTCTTCTGAGAAAATATTTTTCTTCTTTCTTAATCACTAAATTCTGAAAAATAAAGCCAAAATAGCCAAAACTGTAATTCAGAAGATTCAGATGACTCTCCAGACTAAAACATGCATTTGCCTTTATTCAAACTTTTGTTTGGTTCACGGTATAGAATTCATAATGATAGCCATGATGTAGATATGCTTCCTAAACTACGTTTTGGAAAATACTTGTGACATCATTCATTTTTAATACCTGATTTTGAAATGGCTTATCTTTACTGTTGTAATTTTTTTCACTAATGGTTGCAATACACACTATGGACAGACATCCTAAAATATGAAATGTATTGMGTAAGCCTTTTAAAATAACTTTTTGCAAAAAAAGCCTGTAGAAGCTGTGAAATATTCAGTGTGCTGTGCATTTGTTGTTGCACTGAATGGATGATCCCACAGCAGATTAGTAAAGTAAACAGTTTAGACAGGCTGAAAGAAGAAAGAAATGCTTATATGAATAAAAACAATGTTTATCATTACACAACTTGGATTTATATTCAGAGTCATATCAGAGAAAAGAAGTTAGTGTAAATTTCAAGAGCTCTACTCACTGTACCATCTGTACTTCAGGAGCCATCAAAATGAGATTCTGTTCGCATGAGATGGTGTGGTAGGTATCTGTAAAAGGATCATTCCGCTTTTGTTCACTTGTGTGTATTTCTGATCATGGTCCAACAAAGTATACAAATACTCATGCATTTCTTAGGCTGGGAAACAACAGGACTAGAATATTTGATATTATTTGTGGGGTTCTTTTTCATTTAACTGTATAAGTGGGATGGCTATCTGTAGTTTTAGTTTTCTCAAGTTCATGAACAGTGTGCTGTCTTCACAGTTCTAACTGACTCTTAGACTTAACACTGATTATTTTATTCTTGTTAAATCTGGTTATCCTTTTGTAGTAGGGGTCTCTTTATATTTGGTAAGGCTAAGGAAATGATTAGTAAAAGGGTTTCCAAAACATGATATGGATATCATTTGTGATATGTACGCTGCATCGGAGTGGCATGTTAACACTTCCTGAACAGCCTACTTTGCATTGCAATAGCCTGGTGGGAAGAGCTCCCTTTTCCTTTCCATTAGTGGTACCTGAGAAACTTCTGTATTATGAGATGTTTTAAGAAGAAATTGACTGTTACAGAATTCAGAAGTTCAAAATAAAAAGCATATGGGCTTAGAAATGCCCAGTGCTCTGGTTTGCAACATGCTTATAATATAGAGATTATTTTAAATTTTTAGAAAACTTGTAAATGTCTTGCTAGTATAGCATGTGAGTTCAAATTACTTTCAGAGAGACCTTTTATAATCTCCATACTGAGTTACTCCAGGATCAGATCTTCAAGGCCAGCTATTTCATGAGATCCACAACCAGAAACTATTCTGTTACATGCACATCCAAATCAAACCATGTCATCCTGAAGACTCTTGTGACTATTGACCTGCTTTTTGTGTTCCTCCAGCTAGACTGTTGGAAACCCTATCTACAATTTTCCAAGTCTTATTTTGACTTTGCAAACGAGTCACGGATATATAGCCTATTATGCCACTTCAGCATACGCTCCTGGAGCGTCAATCACTCATACAAATATACAAATCTGAAAGGACATTAGTGTTGAGCTTCCAGTAATGTGTTCTTTTCCTTGCAGCTGTCTTGAAAGATCTCTGGACTCGGCGTCTTCCACATTTCATGTGCTGTACAGATCCTTGACAGAGGTCAGGATATTTCTGAAGTAACTCATAAGCATCTCTGAGAAAGCTTCAAAATGCATATGGAGTGCTGGATAGGTACTGCTTAAAGCCATCTCTCAGTTTGTTTTTTACTTAGTGCCATCCAGCTTAATTTCTGAGCTCCTGTCATTGCTAATCAATTATACGTCAACATTTTTAGATCAGGTGTGGCGATAAGTTGTAGAAATTATGCAGCTTTCTGAAAAATCCCTCTACTGTTTTACTCTGGAACCTCCAGCAGAGACCAAAGAGTGTAATCACTAATACAGGAAGAAGTATTTGACATTAAAGTAGGAAAAGAATTGTAAGCTCTAATAGCGTGAAGCTGAAACAACATTTCAATAGGAAGTAAGGTGCAGATTTTTTTTAAATGAGATTTGATGGGTTAGCAAGTAAACAGGTTAGCTTCAAAAAGAAAGACAGTAGTTTTGCAGTTGGAAACTGTTTTACCGCTTGTGTTTGAGAACAACCGGCCACTGGAAATCAGGTGGTTGGATGTCACCCACTACAGCGACAAGCTTGGTACGAGTTTCTTGTCCCTTTCTTTTTGTGTTTTCAGTAGCATCTTTGTGTGTATTTATTATCACGCATCTGATTTTAAGACATGGAGGTATGTGAAAAGAGTAGCTCTTTATAGCTATTTGATGCACAAATATGCTCTCTAGAAATCCTACTGGGAAAACACACTTTAAGACCATTATATTTTCCAAAACTTGTTTCATTGCTTCAGCATATATAGTTCTCGCTTGCTTGCTCACTCTCTCTTTAACATTACTGGACGTGTTTTGAATAGTCTTTGATCATAAATTTGATTCCAGAGAGCTGTCTGCTGTGCTGACTTATTTTTGCCATATTAGGTGATATTTGCAGTTCAGAACTCCAGGAACTGTTGAGCTCCCTGGTTTTTCAACTCCTAAAGTTAAACTACAGCAGTACTGTTTTGTTCTTGATAAAAAGCTACATAGAATCAAATTACATTTCATGCAGTGATACTACTTGGGTGTTATTTTCTTTCTGGAGAGTATGGTGACAGTGACTGCTTTAAGTTGTGTATTGTTGGTGAGCAGAGATTTCATTTTTGATTAAGGAATCATTACTTTTCTTGCTTATGCTTTAGTCAGTCAGCTAACCTATTTGAGGAAACTTGTAGCTTTGTCTTCTGTCCTCTTGTAGTTTCCCGCAAAATCAGATTACTGAGTCTCAGTAGGGCAAAAGTGCAAACGCATTTTGGAAGCCAGACACTGATATTTGTATTGCTCAGCAGCAAAGTGGTAGGCGCCTTCAGGCTAATGTCACTGTGGTGAAATGTTGGGAGGGCTCTGATATTTGAAGTGAAATTACAATAACCAGAAAAATGTGGCCGGTCCCATGGTCTGTGCCTGCAGTGACTGCTATTGTTATGCGAGGTGTGCCCAGAGAAACCCAAGGTCACCATCTGCTCCAGAGGGCTCTGGGCTGCTGTGAGCAAAACTGACGGTGGCCTGCTGCCATGTAGAACAGGCTTTTGTTAGTTTGTTGTGTAACATGGAAGTGAAAAATAATGCAGTTGTTAAATACAGCTCTTTGTTCCTTAATCAGAGAATGAATACCCGAGCTTTGAGTCTGCATGGCCCTGCTATCGTTAGCTTCATTTGAAAAGCCTGAGTCAGGACCTTACAAACTTGGGGGGGGGGGGGTAGAGGGTTTTTTTTTATTATCATATTTATTGCGTTTTCTTTTTGTGAGTTTTCTGGGACATATGGTGTTGAATTTTCATGTTTTTTTTTTTTTTCCTTCAGTTGTCAGGGCTAGAGACTTAGAATTTTAAAATTAATATTCTCAGCTGTTCACATCTCAGCAGAACGTAGGCCTTTAAGAAGAATACCAAATATCGCAAGACTTAAAATTATAAAAGTTGGCACAGTGTATTTCAGGAGGTAGATTTATCAGGAAGGAAGAAGCTTTCTCACTGTGCATTGTACACCTTGGCTGACACATTTTGCTTAGTTTTGTTTATTTTCCTTTGAGGAATTAGATATTGAGCTTCACCAAATACTTCAGGCTTGATGAATTATTGATCTATTCGTAGGATAATTTCAAAAATGGATTATTTATGTTTACTGTAATTCATTTATATATAACAGTATTTTCTTCCTGGCTAAGTCCTTCTATTACAAGCTATACTTGAAATTTTAAAAACTTTGTTAGTCTCATATATAGAAAAATTATATGTAATGTGAATTGAATGCATGTTTTAGATAATATTGTTGGTCTATGTAAGTTATAACCTATTAACTATAATACTTCTTTGACTCTTTTTCTTTTTTGGTGGTTGAGCTGTAAATTAGTCCTATATTTAGTGTAAAAAAATTCAGCTCAGCCATGAATTTTTAATGCCAATGGATGTACTTTTTCCCCAAGAAACTTAGAAGTTATAATGTAAATTCTGTATTCTCAGTTAGTTGCTTTTGTTCATTTATAGATACCAAATTGTTGGACATAAAAACTGTTTCTTTTATTCATATAGTAAAATCATTAATGCATACTGCAAAACAGGATGTATTTTTAAAATTCTCACTACTAGCCAGTATTTATCAACACCTAAGATTCATATTGCATGTCTCAAATCTGAATTGATTAGACCAACGTGACAGGCTGAGGCTGGGCCAAGTCTTGCCTAATCAGCAGTCAGCACTGTAGCTCTGGCATGAGGCTCCCAAAAATAGAAACACAAGAAGTCAACAAGTAAGTGGAAGGGCACTAAAAGAAAAAGTGCTGCTAATTCCACTGTTGACTTTCTGTCTAATGGAGTCTTGTTCCCAGGCCACACTAAGTAAAGCAACTGGCGCAGGGTGTGTTTCTGCAGATGGCTCAGCAGTGACACACGCAGCCCAGCTGGCTGGCAGGTGTCTGATTTGTATTTAACAAGTACCTCACAGAATGCAGATTTTTTTTGTGCATACCACGAAGCTAGTCAGATGATGCTTTTTCTTCAGAATTAGCACTCCCTTTTTGCTGTGGATGGCGGTTCCTTTGTTTTTCCTTACAAGTGAAAGTAACGCTGTTTGCTTTGTAAGGAGAAGCTTGTGTCTAAGACATTGCATGTGAGAAACTAATCCATACTTTATTTAATAGTTGTAACAGTTGTAACCTGTTGCCTTTACATATGGAAGATGCACAACATATTCTTTATAGCTATTAACAAGAATATCTCAAGAAATGTTTTTTATTTAGCTGTCCATTTGTTAGAATGAAAATTCCATCGAAAAGTAGGCAAGCGAAGGCGAATGACAGACTATTGCAGTATATCTGTTACTGTCTTTTTATGTGTTCCATCCACATGAGAAGCTCTTGGGACTGTATTGTATAGAGTGTTGTACAAGCCTGGAGTGGGAGAAATTCCTTGTCCAAAAGAGCAAACAGCGTTGGTGTAGACAGACCCAAGACAGTGAGAGAAGAGAAAAAGTGGGAAGTTATTTAAGAGATTAGAATAAATAATGTACGATGCTGTTTCTTACTGATTATGCTGTAAGCTCCAGAACGGCACTCTGCATAATTGAAGAGAGGTTGTATCAGCAAAAGTCTGTTTAATTACACGTTTTGTTTTGTTTTAATAATGGCAAGTGGAGGAAAAGGTGATCTTTGTGGCATGTGTTGATCGCTGCCTTTACAGCAAGCAACTCTTCTGGCAAAAACAGCAGTGGAAATAGTAGAGTACTAGGATGGCCTTATAAATCATCTTTGATTAACGTGAGCTCACAGAGCCTTAGGCAGTAGGATGCATAGTATAACAGTGACTATGACCAAGGTTTGTCTTTTCTTTGTTTGTTTTTTTCATTATACTGAGCATTTTTCTTTTCCAGTATCAAATCCATGAGCTGGAAAAAGATGGGACTGCAGGAACTATTAAGAAAAATATGTGGCTCTTTGCAGTGACAAAGTTATATGGCTCATGTTGTGAAACAGCCAGAAGAAATACCACACTGTAGACTATAGTGTGCTGGCAGTACTTTTGCTGAACTTCACAAGAATGAGAAAAGAATGCAGCCAAAGAAATGGCTGTCACAATAATGTTGATTCTCTAAATAAACAATGTTTTTTAGCAAAAGAATGATTAAAAAATCCTCATGCAGAGCACTTTTTTCCCTTGGGCAGTGGACTAGCTTCTTTATGTCAGGCATCCCAGAGCTGGAATGTGGAATATCCTCAAAGATGTTAAGGAAAAGGGCTGAAAGGAAAAGTTACAACTCTACTAGGCTACAATGCTGTTTTTTCCTAAAAAGCTGCTCAGAACTGATAATAATGGGATACACCTGCTTATCTTTAGTGAGCAGTTCCCTAGGGCTCCTATGCTGACTTTAGATTGTTTGATACTTGGATTCACAGATGGGAAAAACACATATTAGAATTCTAAATATACAGTCTGTGTATTAACTTAACCCAAATACTAGCCCATCCCCCAAATATACGAAATGTCAAAAGGCATTGGTTCTGAGGTAAGAAGATACATTTCTTAGAAAAGCCTTACACATCTGAATGTCAGTGGAGACACAGAAACTCTATCTTGGACTGCTTTGCTTATCAATAGTTGACAGGAGGTTTGCAGCTATACAAGCACACCTGCATGTGGTATCAGAACAAACACTGATCTAAGTTAGTTCCTAGACTGGAAATTCCAGTCTGTATGCTGTCTATTTATTATTGATTCACTTTAAGATTGTTAGTTCAAACCTGAATTGTTAGACATTAGCCATGATAGTGGTTAATGGTCTCTGGGCCAGATCTTTGTTAGTATCAGCTAACATTTGTACCAGCTGAGAGTCTGCCTCCTGAATCTTCAGATTATGGGAAAAAATAAAAGTAATTCCTGCAGTAAAGGATGGCCACTAAAATCCAAGAGGTTGACCAGTGCTGTTTACCTTTCCATCCTAAACTTGGGGTTCTAATTATTATAGTAATAATATATTTTTTTATTTTAATAAAACCTCAACATTTTCTTTGCAACCCCCAAAAATCGTTAATATTGGAAGGTACTTTTAAACTGATACTTAACGTTACTGGATTTCAGATGTTATTTCGGAAAGGTCAATTCAATGAATTTCAGTTTTGTTGAAATTTTAATAGGGTTTAGATTTATTTTGAGGCCATATTATGGCTGGCTTAACAATAAATCAATATATGCTGTATGAGTCAGGCAATTCTTTTGACTGATCCACTGTAACAGAAAAAGTGCAGTTACAAAAATCTATCCATTCTCCATGAGTCTAAGATCCCTTCAAAATTTTTTCTACTATGTTGTTTCAGGTGATAGAAATATCCAGCTGGCTAGACTTAATTTTCTAAACTGTTCATCCGTAAGAGGTTATGAATCTTTCAGACCCTTTTTCAGACAGAGGCATATTTGCTTATTCTCAGTGCTCTGTAGGAAGTGTTTTCATGTTTTTCATTTGCATTTTCTTCATGCTTTCTGTAGGGTATTGTAGGTCAACTGAATTGCATTGTTTTCAAGCCCGTGTTCAATTCATATGTCTGTACTGCATTTTTAAATAACAATATGAAAAATACATTAAATATTACACACTTTTATCAGGAGTAAAGTATAGTGGGCTTCTTACCCTCAGGAATGTTAATAGGGTGATGGACCATTGAAAAGGGTGTTAGTTGGGTCACTTGCTGCAGTCTGAAAAGTAGAGAAACAAAAAATTATAAAAGCTCTTCAGGCTCTAGGGCGTAGTGAGGCAAAATAAGGAGAAGCTGGCCCAGCCCACTGCTCTTTGGCACTTTGTGCAACTTTTCCCTTGCTTATAGTGCTCCACCATTGCAGCTTCTGAAAGCTCCACAGACACTAATGAGTTTCCTCTTAAAAGGACTGTAGGAGGTGGAGAAGGAGAAAGAGGGGTAAATGACCTGTCATAGGTCACACAGAACTTTGTGGCACAACTGAGAACCAATCCCAAAATACTTAAGGTCCTGGTTATGTCCTGATTATAAGTTCTACCTTTATTTTCTCTTCTGTTTGCTTAGCCCCTTTTAGTTCCTTGCAGTCCAGTTCTGTTCTTTTTGAAATCTGTAGCATTTAAGAATGATGAACGGAAATGTGTCCTCTGGATTGAGGAGTCTGTTCTTGATGAAGAATGTCAGGAGGAGAAAGAAGGCAGTTGTCACTTCTTCAAGGGCTTGTAGTGGTAGTGTATACCACTTGTATTAGCCAAAAGCAGAACACCTACTGACAGCAGAGGCTCTGTTTCTGCCAACATTTTTGTTAATGGTATTAAAACCTTTCCTTATAGCTATCATAAAGGCTTCAGTCAGTTCACTATCACTTTTTTAAAGAAAAAAAAAAAAGGCAACATACAGGTCTATAGTTATATTAAAATGCATTAAAATAAATTGAGTGGTCCTTTCATCTCAGGTTAAGCAACTTCTCTGGTTTTCATGTCATGCAAAAATAATTTATGGGAGCAAGAAATAGAAACAAACTGCTTGACTTTCACAGTCTGTTTAATTTTGGTACTTTATGTATTTGAATGTAGAAATTGTAGGAGTTGTCTGCTTTTTGAGATATACTAATAGCAAAAAAGAAATCAATGCCAACTAAAGAGAAGTTAGGCTGGAGAAATGAGCCCTGTGTTCATGTTCTCCCAAGCTCTGAGCTACCTCTGTTGGTGATTCATTAATTCCCAGGCAAAGCACTGAGGCCTAAATTTTCAAGTAGCATCTACTTTGAGGTGTATTAATGTCTGCGTGCCCAAATGAATATGAAAGTCAGACTTGTCCCACAGTTGGATATCAGGAAGGGTTAGAAATGAGGAAAATTGATGCTTCCTGAACTCAAGAGTAGGCCATTCTAGTAGGGCTATTCTCATTTGCCCTTCTCTTGAGCAGCTACATAAAAATAAATAAATAAATAGACAGGAGCCCGAATCACTAGGATACAAGAGTGCTCTGACTAGCCCTCACCCTCCTTGGCTTTACCTTGACTACCTGCTGTGCTAAGTCTGATATTGAAGCGCAACAGAGCAAAGGAAACAAATTATTTACCTCTCGCAAGCCCTTTCTCCCTTAGGTTATTTTAAGGGAGGAGCTTATGCATATATGCTTATGCTTATATGGGTATGATTTGCTTTTAAGGGTAGCACTGGTTTGGGCCTTTGGGGCCCAACAAGTGCTGAGTACTGGTAGTTCAGCAGTAACTGGAATGGGAACAAAAGAGTAAGTAGATGCAACCAAAATGTCGTAAAATTTAGTGCAAGCTTCCTGACATGACAAATCCAGGGGATTCACAGGGTGAGTTTTAGTAAATATCAGCTGAATATGTTGCTATCTAATTAATATTTTATTAGGTGGTTCTAACCATTAACAGAAGCCTCCTTAAAGAAACAAGGAAATACTTCAACAGGATAAGAAAGATGTCATACAATGGAGAATAGTTGGTGTGAGCTTTTTATTTATTAAAAGAAAAGCTCTAACCCTGCTGGTGGCTTTCGCCTTGCCCTGTACGTGTTACGAGGGGGTGGATGGCGATAGAGCCCTATGGTAGTACATTGTTGAACATTCCGCTCCATTTTTGCAATGCTAAAAATAGTTGTCCTCATTTTAAAAGCCTGGGCCATTAGATTATTCTAAGGGTCTGACATACTCAGGCTAAATGAAAGGCATGTATCCATAAATTTTCAAAACAGTAAGTAGTGTTTGACCATGCTTATTTTACTTATATTAAAATGAGTTTCCTTGCTAGTAACCCTGAAGTACCAAGTCTGTCCATTAAATCAAGCCGCTGGCAGTGCCCCAGTAGATGTAAAAATAAAAGGAAAGCTGCTTGCTCTTCATATTGAGGATGGAGAAGCATCTGACTGTTTTTTTTAATTTCACAGAATCATATCCATTAAATGCCTATTTAAAATATTTTACAGTAATTGTTTCTCTTTCCTAGCCATGAAAAGAATCTGACAAAGTTTCGGTATGCTTGACGTTATAAACCATATTAATTTATAAAATGTTCTAAATAGCAAAGCACATTCTGAATGATTGATAAAAATTTCTATTAATTCTTTTTTTAAAGGTTAGTTAACATGATGCCTGATTCATTTTTGGCACCATGTTGTTGAGTAGAACAAGTAACCAATGTGCATAATAAAGTTCAGATATTTGTATGTTAAAATAGCCTTTTTTTTTAATATCTTTTCAAATTTATAAGACTTATTTAGGGGGAAAAATAGCTAATGTGAAGTCAAAATATAAAAAAAAAAGTGAATATATTCCGATATATAGATAAGATATCAAGCAGTTTATTGTATCTTAAACTATACCTATAAACTGAATTGCTACTCTTACAGCATGTTGCAGTGCAATGAAAAACTGCAAAAGCGATAAATGATAAATACATTTGAGAACCTTGATTATACACACACTGCATGTTTCTGAAATAGTTAAAGCAACCACAACATTACTCACATTTTAGACCTCATAAGAATCAATATTGGTATGGGACATTATTCTTGCATTAGTGTGTTGAAGGAATAAAGTCATTTGTAGAACACTGACTAAACAGTGCAAGGCAAACTGCCTATAGCTTGTCTCCATAAAAAATTAGGGAATGCAATATTTTCTAGTTTATAGTGATCCAATACAATAGTGAAGATAAAATATTATTATCTGGTTACCATTAGACTACAAAGAATTTTTCTGAATTCATATTGCAGATTTGGACAAAACAAAGAAATAAGGATTACTTGCAATGATTAATTAGAATTTTTCCCCACCACGCTAGTGTCTATTTTTACCAGAGAGGAGCTGGAAGGAAGATGTTGGAAACTGCCGTGAATGGAGTTACAAAAATACCATTTTAACAAGCTATTTTAAGCTGTATTTTTTATTGTTATATATCATGAGTTCTTTGTATTTATTTAATTACTTGTATCATTTTTATGAGTGATCATTCTTTTATTAGTTTTTTTTCTGTTGTTAAGAGAAGTTTGAGTTTTTCCTTTGTCTTTATTTGTCCTTTTTTTTCTGTGAGGCATTTATCTTGTACTTGGCTTGGAAACAAACAAGTGAACTTTAGAAACTTTCTTTTGTTGTTGAATTCTTGCTTGGCTATAAAACTGAATTGGATGGTGTGCGAGTTACTAGGGGAATTTTCTGCGAAGGAATTAAGACCCATGAATGGAATGGAGAAAGCATTTGATTTCAGATTCCTTTAATAAGTCTTCTAAGCTCCTACTTAGTCATATGATCATGGATGAATTCTTCCAACAGAACTTAGTTCAGTAACTCTAGATTTATTGAGACCAAAATTAATGTACTCCACAGTGGCATATTTCATGGAGCTCTAAATGGAGGATGCTTCGTAGCTTTGAGTGGCATAGTCTAGTTCTTACTAGGTCTGCAATTGTCTAACAAGCTTTGCTAAGAAGGAATGCGTAAGGAAACAACTACAATATTTTATATTTGCTGAGATATTACCGAGTTATACATGCTCAGGGGAAATGTATTCAGTTGACTGAATGCAGCATGTAGCTGTGGGTGTGAGCAAAGTCTATGCTTTTACTGGTGAGACCTTCAGGTTTCACTTGGAAGACCTTGCAGTTCTTTAAACTATGCCTTTTCCTTTGAAAGCCCTATATTAAATGCAGGATTTAATTGTTTATCACTTTCAGCTCAGAGCTATTGATTTTTTTTTTCTTTTGCTCAGCCAGTCTTTATTCAGATATTAAAGATGGAGTTTTCCTTGTTACTCAGCATGGTTAGTTACCTTTTTGCAAATATTTTTGGTGAACAAGGTGCTCCTTTGTACCTATGCTTAGTTGCTGAATACTGCCATGTAATTTTTAGGCATCTAGTTCCTTGAATGGCATTTACAAGCCCGAATTAGATACTTAATTTCCACAAACAGTGCATGAAGAAAGTTGCTTTGGGTGACAAAGGGGTGAGAGTGACTTAACAGTCAACTGTACAGCTGACTTTTTTTGCTCTTATAAAATACAGGGTAGAGGAGGCAGTATTTTAACAACATAATCTTTTGGTGGTTAGAACATTCACTTAGAACTGGGAGAAATGGATTTTGCCTGCCTAGTGTCACATATTAACATTTAGCATTACCTCTAAACATAGTAGGTTGGGTGCTCCCGTGGATGGGGGGGTGGGGAATATCTGAAACTCGCCTTTGACTGAATAGAGCCTAGAAACCAGCACTCTGCTTCGTATGTAATGTAACCATAGGTAATTCTCTGACATATAGATGACCGTATAACCTTTGACTGTATTTTTCAATTAAAGCAGCTACGTTTGTGGTGATTGTGATGCTAACAAAATGGGAAAAGTCAGTTCTGAGCATCCCTTCTGAATGAGACATTCTGTAAGATGGAGGAGGCAGAATGGCTTCTCCCAGAGGTCTACTGTGTAAGACAGAACCAAACCATTCAGCTCACATGTAGCAGCAGAAATATAGCTACCCATGGGACCTGATGGTCAGAATGTATGCCCCCGTGGGCTCCAGCACCTAACAGGTACTAGGGGAGAGGGGAAACTGGAGCCCTTAGTCAGATTTTAGGTGCTTGGGTAGAACTGTCTTTTGTGTAATTTTTCCTAATCAAGACCTAATATAACACCAAAGAAAGATTTCCACATGATGCAAACTGTAATCTTTTTTTGTTGTCCAGGAGTCCAAAGCATTCTTGTGCTGCATAATTAGATACCCTATAATTGTTCATTGTTCAAATTGCTCAAATACGAGTCGACAGAAATGAGCATAAATGATCCTACAAATTCATAGAATCAATTCAACAATTCTGTGCAAAAGGAATGAGAAGCAATATGTGATCAGATGTTCTTTCTCTTAAGTTAGCTCAGTCATAAGTTAGGCCAGAAATATGATAATGCACATTTTGTTTCAGAGGGAAGTTGGCCTAAGAGGTGCTTCTGGTATACCCGATCTTACTGGTTCCAAGGTTTAAAAAAAAAAAAAAAGCCTCATTTTATGTATTTTCACTTTCAAAGTCCTTTTTGCCAGCTTTCCAGTGTCTAGAACTTTTCAGTGTCCAGTATCCTGAACTTTACTATCATCTTCCCTCTCATATGAGAAAGGACAGGAGGTGTAGTCAGACAAATCTGCCTACCATTATCACTTTGCATTAAGAGAATTTGCCTAAGTGTCAGAAGTGCGCAGGGTCTTCCCAGCCACAAGATATGCACATTCAAGAATGTGAAATTTACTTATTTTTAACATTAAGAAGCACTTAAGCAAATTGGACATATGCAAGGGACCAGACAGTATGCATCTGAGGGAGCTGGCTGACATCACTGTGAGGCCACTCTCCATCATTCTTGAAAGAGCATGATGACAGGGGGAGGTTTCTGATGACTGGAAAAAACAAATGTCTTATCTATCTTCAAGAAGGAGGATCCAGGGAACTACAGGCCAGTCAGCCTCACCTCTGTCCCTGGAAAGGTTATGAAGCAAATCCTGGAAGCCATTGCAAAATACATGAAGGACAAGAAGATGACTGAGAACAGGCAGCATGGATTTACAAAGGGCAAATCCTGCCTCACTGTGATGAGTGACTGGATCCGTGGATAAGGGGAGAGCAGTAGATGTTGTATACCTCATCAGGGCCTTTGGCACAGTCTTCCATCGTATCATTGTAGTCAAACAGGTGAGATATGGATTGGATAAATGGACAATAAGGTGAGTGGAAAATTGGCTGGATTGTTGGGCTCAAAGGTTGGTGGTCAGTGCAGCAAAGTCCAACTGATAGCCGGTAACTTGTGTCTTCCCTCATGGCTTGGTACTGGGACCAGTACTGTTTAGTGTCTTTATTAATGACCTGGATGATGGGCCAGAGTGCACTCTCAGCAAGTTCATGGATGTTTCCAAATATGGAGGAGTCATCAATGCATTGGAAAGTAGAGCAAGGATGCTATTCAGAGGGACCTCAACAGGCTGGAGAAGTGGGCTAGCAAAGACCTCATGAAATTCAACAAAGGCAAACACAATCTCTTACACCTGCGAAGGGGTAACCTCATGCAACAGTACAGGCTGGATGCCAAATTGCTGGAAAGCAACTCTGCAAAAAAGGAGCTGGGGGTCCTACTCAGTTCCCTTGTGGTGAAAAAGGCCAACTGCAGCTTGGGCTGCCTTGGCAAAAGCATAGCCAACAGGTCAAGAGAATTGATCATTTCCCTTTATTTGGCACTTGTGAGGCCACACCTGAAGTTTTGTCCAGTTTGGGGCTCCCCAGGAGAGGAGAGAGAGCAGCTCACCAGAGCAAGCCCCGTGGAAGCCCACCAAAGATAGTGAGAAAGCTGGAGCCCATGATGTGTGATGGGAGACTGGGGGAACTGGGTTTGTTCTGGTTTAAGAAGAGATGGTTTGAAGAGGGGGAAGGGATCTTATTGCTATCTGCAGCTAATGGGACACTGTAGAGATGGCAGAGCCAGACTCTTCTCAGAGTTGCACACGTTAGCCTGAGACGTGGCAGATTCTCCATCCTCAGAGGTTTCCAAGACTTGTCTAGACAAAGTAAAGGCTGACCTGATCTGGTGTCAGCAGTATTCCCTCTTTGAGCAAGAGGTTGAGCTAGAGATCTCCAGGGGTTGTTTCCAAACAGCATTTCTATGATTCTATGCAATATAGATGTACATTTCGGCTGCACTCTTGTCTACTTTGTTGGGGGAATTTATATAATGAATTGGGAATTGAGTAAAGACAGGATTTGCAGTCTCACAAATGGGAAAGCTAAATGAAGAAAATGCTTTGCTTCTAGGAATTTGTCAAAAATGAATAGGAGTTAGCTGTGTTGTACGTCCAACGACTGAAAAAGAATGAGAAGTAGAATAGAAGTTGCATGCACTCAGAAATTATTTCAGGAAGTAACCACTCATTTTTAGGTGAGAACATATGAAATGTTATTTTATTAGATTAAATTCTGCATACTTAATATTGGGCATGCCTCTAAAATTGACCCCAAGCTGTTGACTGCATCAGTCACCCCAGCTGAAAAGACAAACAGAATGCAGTCACTGCAGACAGGTGCTGAAAAGTCCATAACTATTTGCTAATATAAAAATCCACACATCTTTAAAGCTTTGAACTTAATTCCCAGATGTGTTCCCATGATGCTATATCAATTGAGCAATTTGGCAAAATGCTGCTAGAAAGTTTGCAAGTTGTAGCCTGCTGTTTTAGTTAACCTCATTTAAACCTTAGACTTCTATATAAGGAAATGAAACTCTGGGAAGGGTGAAAGAAAGAATGTTTAGACACTGCTCATTCTAATTTTTTGAAAGTAATTTCGAAAAATACCATATGCTTTACTTTGGAAATTTTCCACTCTCTTCATCTTCGAACCTGTAAAAATTGTGTGCATTGTCCTGAGGCAGTACACTTCAGTTATATATCTTCAGGCAGAGCCTGAAGACTGGCAAAGACAAGCAAATCTCTTGTTAGATCGTTTGACAGAGAAAGAAAATGTTTGCTTTTTTTTTTTTTTTGATTAGGTAGTTCTCTATTTTTGTGCTACAAGAATATAATTTTGATCTTATCTCTCATGAATAGAGAAGTATACATTAATAAAGCTCTTAGTAAAATAGGTGTTATTTTTGTTGTAACACAGCCAGGCTGCAGACCATTTGACACAAACATTAGCGTAGTAAGAATGATATGTTAAGGTCTTTTTCCAAGCTAAATTGGAGCAGGAAGATCATAACAGGTCTTTTTAGTCAAAGAGCCTCAAATGCAGAATTCAGTTGGCTGAAATCAGCTGAGTTTGAGTTTTTATTGTCACCTTTTCTAGGTTTTTCTTAATACTTGGTTAATAGGACAGTATTTTCAAAGTGAAGGAGAGTTTTACTTCAGTAGGTATATCTTTTTCTCAGTTGTATGGGTTTATGAGACCATTACAGCTGGTTAGTCACATTTATAAATTAAAATGAAGGAATTAATTGGAATAAATATATAAAACCTGGCTCTGCAGAATAGCAGGACTGCAGTAAGTGTGTTTAGCATCAATGATCAGTTTAGAATTTTCAAATTCAAGAGGATCCCTGAGACTGAAAGCAAAAATTGTTAACCCTTTCTGTTAAAAAGCAAAACTATGGAAAGCCATGTTAGTTTACTGTAGAAGTTTCATACGATTTGAATAATGAGAACAATCAGTATCCAAGTGATTTATTATGTTTTAATGCCAAAACAGAAATTCAGTGCATTAGAACTACTTTAAAGAATGCAATTTTTGACGATTATGTATGTTAGAGATTTTTATTTTATTGTTTTGTGTTCTGGGGTGAACATGGCCTTGCAGGTAGTAAAGGTGAAGAAGGTGAAAAGGTAAATTTTTCTGTTCATGTTATTTTTTTTCAGTTTAATTTTTTGACAGTCCAGGTAGAGCTTAGTCCTGAAGGCTTTCGTTAACTCTTTTCACGATAAAACTTTTATTTTTTATTGTGTAAATGATTCCTAAAAGGCTTAAACTCAAGGACTATTTTTATGCATGTTAGTCAGTGTCATCAGTTTAGAACTCTTTTTTTTTTTTTAAGAAAAGATTTAATAATAAAGTCTAACATTAGTACCGTACTCCAGCATTGTATACTGCTACCTTATTTTCACAGTAACTAGTAGACATTTATTTATACAGTATAAGATGCATGATGAGATGATGGGTAGGTATTTATAGTACTTGATTATTGCTTCTATAAACTACAAATGCACTTTTATAAATACTTACTTTGAAATGTGTTGATTTTAATTACCAACAGTTTACACATTTTTCTGCTGAGAACATAAATATACTGCAATTGCAAAATTCATCATTTGCTACAGCAAAACTGACAACTAGTTTAAAAAGGTTAATTTTTGTTGACCTACTACTGTGTACCTACAGAGTAGTTAATGTGAATTTTGTCTCCTGTACACATCTGACTCTACTGAAATGACTTGATAGACAGTGGAGAGATTGCCCTCAGAGAACGCAGGTGCATTTACCTTTTCCTCAGTGTGGAAATCCAGTCCCTTGTCCTAAGGACCATTTTAATCTCCAGACTAGCATAAACTTTTCCTAGCGGAAATTCCAGAAGGCGGCGTTCCTTGTCCTGCACCAATGGATATCATAAACAGAGCCTGAAGCAGTTTGTTCTAATCACAGATGCTCCCCAGTGGCCAGAAATAGTTCAAAAACATATGCATTAAGCAGGAATTAAACTGGTCCTGGGAAAGGCTGTCCCAATTGACAGAATGCTGGCCTGGGTAGCTCTAGACGATTCAGTTCCCTCTTGGCAGATGACCTAATGTTCCTGTGTGACTTCAGACAAGTAACAAGTCACCGAAGGCAAGTCTGGACTGTGGGAAGAGTAGAAGAAAGAGTCTGTTCTTAACTTGGCTTGCCTAACAGGAATTAAAATAGCAATGAAGACAGTTTACATTTGAACTCTAGCTCCTATCCCAAGTTACTGCCTGGTTACTGATTTTTCACTAGTGTTTTCGATGATTTGGATTAGGCCACCTGAACTGAGAATGTGTGTTTTTGGCACCATAGATTCTTTAGATTCCATAGATTCCTCTTTTCTGCACCATAGTTTCTCTGTGCTTCAGCTCACTGCCTGAAAAAGACACAGAAAAGCATTTCTGCTGAACTTGTATGTCATAAAGATGAAGAAAGAAAGATACTGAGATGCTGGCAGTATTTAAACTGAAGAAAATGGAGAGTGGGTGGCAGCTTCTGAATTTAAGAAAGTGCAATATATTTGTAAGTTAGGCTGCTTTGGACAAGAGTATATTTACTCACCATACCTCTTCAGAAATGTCAGCCAGCTTTTGAAGGTTTGTATTTTAAAAGAAAATATGTTATGGATTAACAGAATTTAAATAGAATTAAAATTGTGGGGGTTTTCTTAGTGGGAAGTATTCTAATAGCCAGGAAGGAAGTAATACCAGAAGTAAAAGTCAGCATCTATCGTAACTAAAATTTATAACATGAAGATTCAGTCGCTGAAAAAGCACTTTGTTAAGCTTGAGTGTTTCCAACTCCACAGGCAGATCTTACTTCCTTGGTTGCATTGTTATTCATCCATTCTGAAGGGCTCGTTGATATTTTTCATTACTGCTCCACAGCTGTGCCATGCTTTCCTTGAGTTTTACAGATAAATTGTGTTTGGACACAGGGACATGGTTCCAGCTGTTGCTGCCACTCTCTTTGCTTAGCTTCCCTTATTTGAAGGCAAATATAAAATCACGCAACCACTGGCAGTAACATTTTTCTGTTCTGGAAGCTTAGTCACCACATCTAGATGATATTTTTCTTTTTTTTTTCTTTTTTTTTTTAAACTTCAGAAGCTAATTAAAAAAATCCATTTAAATGTATTTCCAATTTAAGCATTAACAATATATTTGTCTGTGTTTCAAATACAAGGAAATATGTAAGTAGAAGGGTCTTGACTTACCAGTGATCACAAAAATAACATGGGACAATCTCATCAGAAGCTACATATCATGATTTCTGAGGAAAAGGTTAGCGTCTTTTAAGATTACATGAAGTAGTTCTCAGCCCAGGCTTTAGCAGTCACTCAGTTTATCCTTAATTCAAATAATTATTGAAGAACAGCAATAATGAGTTTCTGATTACTGCATTCCAGTATTAAAAATGTGTCAACATCTCTGAATTGTAACGTATTGTCCAAAATATAATTGCTATACTAATTTATGTGATGAATCTATTGCAGATAAAATCAGATTAAGTTAAATTTTTAATTCATACTTGCAAGTACAGGTGTGATTAAAAATCCTGGACCTTAAAATTTGATTTTATTAATACAAAAACCTCTGCCAAATCTTGCATATCAAGAAACGAGATAGTCTTCACTTACTCTGTTTTGAACATCACCCAGGGTGGGATACAGCTGCCTAAATGTTAGGCATTTGCCATTTCAAACTCTCTACAGTCTCCAAGACACCCACATAGGGCTGGCAGATACGGCACAGGACCAAGGGGAAAACACCCAGGGGATACTTCTAAAAGTGGCAGCTGACAGCATAAATTCAGACACCTAAAGTAGCACAAAATGCCTTTTTAGGCAAATGACTCCCACCATTAATGACTTTCAACAAATATGATAAAACACTGTATGAAGGTATATTAATATGAATAATCCTGTATTTTTGTTTTGGTGACCTTATCATTCCTTAAGTTGAATATTTGAAACCGACGCAATCTTAAATCTGTAAGTTCATCTAAATCAAGTTAGTTGTCTTTGGTCTTTGTTATACTGTCTTCTGCTTTGACGGAGCAAGAGCTGGGGATGTCAGGGAAACACAGGCAATTGAGGTGAAAATGGTTGATCCTATGTAAATTGAAGATATAGGAGGCATCTATAATTTAAGCTATTAAGGAATGTTTTCCTATAAAAGAAATACACTCTCAGTGCAAATTTGCTTTAATTCTCCTTTGTATTCCGTTTTCTTTGTGTTACTTAGATAATGATGTTGTCTTATTTGATAGTCTTATAGCTGGCAACAAAAACATTTTTCAGCTCTTCTGTAGCATAACTGAAAAAGTATACCTTGAGAGCAATTTTTATTGGTTTGCTGATAGTAAGGAAGACTGTATCAAGTGGGTCTATCCTTGTTCTAAAACTGTTCAGAATTTTAACAGTCTATAATTCAAAGATGAATATTGAATTTTATGATGATGTGAAGTTAGGAGGGACTAATAATTGGAAAACAGCTTTAGAATTCAGAATGTGTTTGGCAATTTGGAGATGTAGCCTCAAAAAGATAGGATGCAGAGCAGAAGGAAGAAGTGCAAGGGACTGCCTGTAGGCAAGAATAAATGAGAGTGCAGAAAAGCAAATCAAGTAGTATCTATTGAGAATTAAGGTTAGTAGAATTAGGGGAGAATTGAGGGTTATTTTGATCATAAGCTGAACACAAGTGAACAAAGTCAGGCACTTGCAAATGAAAGAATCGTACTGAGATGTATTAAAGAGGGGTATTGTCTGCAAAACTAATGAAATGATCCTACGGTGCTCGGTATTGGTAAGGCTTCAACTTAAAGGCCTTTGAAAGGAGATTGCTGAGAAAGACTGGCACTGTGGAACACAACCTTTGAGGAAGGATTGAATGAATGATGATTACTTCCTACAGAGTCAGCTGAACAGAAATATGTTAACAGTCTTCAAATACATAAAAGTATTTTATTAAAGACTGCTGCAAAGAGGAAGGGAATCATTTATTTGCCATGTCCATAGTGGAGAACATGCAAAGTAAGGGACTGAAAGTACAGCGAGGGAGATGTTGTGTAGCCATTAGGAAAAGCTTTTTAATTTTAACTCTGATATTTGTTATGGTAGTGATTTCCTAAAGTTTTCTGCACTTTTTACCCTGGTTTCACACAAGGGAACAATCTAAAAGAAGATTTATTTCATGAAAATAGGAGATCGGATTATACCACGTGATGTTGCCATTTTATGTTCACAGTGTTGAAATTAAGTGAGTTATCTCTTACACTGATTTCCAATTGGATGAGCACAGAAAAGAGCAAGAAGTTTTCTCTTTCAGTGTACATCCTGGTTTATTTTTAATGCCTACATAATACTCCTCTGTGATAGGACAGTCAAGCCCTCAAACAAGTTGCTCAAAGAGGCTTTTCAGTCTCTGTCCCTGGAGGTTTTCCAGACCAGCCTTGAACAACTTGGTCTGTTTTGAGTAGGACATTGGATTAGAGACCTCCTGAGGTTACTTCCAATCTGAATTATCCTATGATTTTATGATTAGCGATCATGAGTGTGACCTTTTTCTGAATCAGCACCTGTTCACATTATAAATCCATGTAAAAAAAAAAAAAAAGAACAATAAAAAAGTGAGATTTTCTCTTTAAATATTGGGGGGATGGATTGAGTGAACATTTAATTTACAGTATAGATTAGAGAACAACAGATATCAAATGATTTAGTGTTGCTTTTTGTGTACATGCTTTGTAATTTTTGATAAACACTGGATTGAATCTTGTTTGCCAGAATAGGTTATAGGCATATTTTTAAAAATGCGCATATACATTCACAAACTACTTGTTTTGGGTGACTTATTTTGATACCTGAAGTTAATGTGTAGTACGTGCATTGCTTGGAAGTTGGAACTGGATGTAAGCCTGTTAATTAATCAGGTAAGTACCTTCTAAGATAACTTTTCAGCTTTTTTTCTTTGTTAAATCTCTAATTTTTCCTCTCCTACCTCCTTGCTCCTGCCTCTTTCTGTCACTTTAGCTAGTTCTCTTTACCTGGTCACCTGTTTGTCTGTCTTTTTGTCTGCCTTCTTGCTTACTGCAATATCCTTCTCGGCCACTGTTCCTTCTGTAATTGAACTAGAATACTGATACTTCAGTTTTGTGGGACATGTGGAACCTGTAGCACTATATAAGTATCTGAAGGGAGGGTGTCAAGAGGATGGAGCCAGACTCTTTTCAGTGGTGCCCAGCGACAGGACACGAGGCAACGGGCACAAACTGAAACACAGGCAGTTCCATCTGAACATGAGGAAATACTTTTTCACGGTGAGGATGACAGAGCACTGGCACAGGTTGCCCAGAGAGGTGGTGGAGTCTCCTTCTCTGGAGATATTCAAAACGTGCCTGGATGCAATCCTGTGCAACGTGTTCTAGGTGACCCTGCTTGAGCAGAGGGGTTAGACTAGATGATCTCCAGAGGTCCCTTCCAACCTCAACCATTCTGTGATTCTGTGATAAATTTCATTATAATTTGGCATCTTTAGTGGAACAAATGTATATTTTTTTAGAAAAGTGATAATTGAAAAGCCTGCACATTTAACATGTTAATGGTTTTTGTTTTCTGTAATACTGCCAACATATTAAATGCAACTGGATTGTAGCTCTCAGATAATACTGACTTGACAGAGCCAGGAATCTTACATTCCTTTTCCCACTTAGCCTGTTCAAAGTACCAGTATAAAATCCCTGTTTCTGTTCTAACTCAGAGAAGCAAGTAACTATACTGTTACACTGATTAAGTTGCAGTACTAATTCGATAGCTCAGATGACTCAGAGAGAAGYGGTGAGTGACAGAGTAGGATGATAGCTGTGCTCTGGAGATGGACTCCTCAGCCGCAGTTTGCCTTGACTGGTTGCTTTTCTTTATAAAACATAATCCCCTCCCATCTTACCCACTAAATAGAGAAGCACTGGAGCTGACCTATGTGGCAGTGTATGTGCTGTGATATTCACTTCTGAACCTGTGATCTTTGGTAAAGTGATGGTTTTACTGTAACTCTTTGATTGATGTTTCTCAGTAAAATGATATAAATACAAAAATTTTGTAAATTTGACTAAGGAAAACTTTGGGAGTAAGTCTATAGTGATAATTGTACATTATTTCCAAAGTTTCATCCTTTTGTCCTTACTTTTTGTCTGTTTTGATTGTGCTTTTCCCTGTGTGTACATGTGAGAAGAAAGAGATAGTCTGGGGCTTGTCCAGCCTAAATGTAGAAAAAATTGTCATCTGCTTCACTTTTTTCTAAACGCAGGATGTTCTTTGTATATATTTACTATCTTGTGAAGTACAATTTAAATTATCCCAGGAAATAGGGCTTCCTCTATTTCCTTTAGGAGAAAATTCCTAATAGATCTTAGTGTCAAGAAGATTTCCTGGAGGTTCAATATTTTTCTATTTCATCCTATCATACCTAATAAAATACTCCTGTGTCTATCTTCCTTCCATTCACAACACACATGGCTATAAACTTCTAGTGTATCCTTTAGTGTAGTTATTTATGCTTTTCTTCAATAAGCATAAGTAAATGGATAAAGGAGTCATGTTTCCATTCTAAGGTGCTCCTTGAAGGAGCCATTGTTTAGTGTTACTTTATAATAATTCCATCCTGGTACTGCCTGTAAATTTCAGCAAAGAAACAGGTCTACATGAGACAGCTTATGTACCAGGGAGCTTGCAATCTACTTGAGAAATGAAAGCTATTATAATTAAAAATACTAAAAATGACAATTAAGAGACGTAGTTATTACCTCTCCTGTGTATTAGTACAACGCTGCTATTTGTCAGCTGCAGATTTTGTTCAATCTGCTTCAATGCTTCAATCTGAATAAAAGATCAGAATATAGTAAATCCAGTAAGCTGTGAATCTTGCAGTCATGGCCACTGCATATACAGGTCTGTTAGTCTGTATGTTAGGAGGAATGGAAGAAAGTGCGTTTTGTACTATAAACTAAGGGTTCGATTCCCTGGCTTTGTTTCTGTGATGGTGGAGTTAGTGCCACTGTGCTGAAAAGGTGCCCCCTTACCTTTGCCAGCCTTCAAGTACAGATATTTTATTTGAAAAAAAAAAAAGCATRATTTTCTGAAGTCCCTTAGATCCTATTTAATACAGTCAAGACACATTAATGCATGATGCGTTATCCAAGTGGATATGAATATGGACTGAGTTCTCTCATACCTATCTCCTAACACTATAAACTGAAGCATTTAGATTTCCTTTCTCATCTTGTAACTAGTTAGTTACCTATTCACACCTTCTAAACTTTGGGGGGAATTTTGTTCTTTTTGTTGCTTGTATAATTTTTCTGCTGTGCCCTTGTGGGTAGTGTTTTAGAAATTTTTTTCCTGAAGTCATATATGCTTAAACATTGTTTACAGGACAGTAATCTCAATTAAGAATGAGTGTGCAAGTGTTTTCACTTGAGGGAAATTTTTTTTTTACTACCAAACAGACCATATATAATCCCAAAGAGAGACACTTGCACACAGGTATTCTAGGGCAAAAGGAAAAGCATACTGCTAATCTTACAAGAAGTCTCTCCTGTAATTAAAGCATCCATGTTGGTTTTTATGCTAGTAAAACAAACATTACCAGGGCTTGTTCTGTAGTTCTGAGCCACCTGGCTTGATCTGTCCACGTTCATACTGTTTAACTCTCGCAGTTTGAGACAGTCAGGTGGTATCAAAACTGCCTTTTGGGAATGGTCCCTACCCTGTGCTAACTTTTGATCAGTGCCTGGGGATTATATGGGGAAATGCTAATTAGCTTCATCAAAATGTCTGCCTTCACAGCTGGGATCTATCAATTTAATGGTATAGATGATCAAATTCCTGGTTCCAAACTATGTTACTGTTTAATTTACTTACAGACATACCTACTTGGTCAAATTAAAGGTCCATCTAGCTCAACATCCTGCTTTTAATGATAGCCAGGAGTGGATGCCTAGGGAAAAGCATAAGGACAAAGTACCCAAGTACAGCGCTTCTCTCCATGTACTCTTCCAGCCTTGAATTATTTGAGGCGAAGATCTGAGCCAGATGTGGTTTCAGTGAATTTAGTAGCCTTCAATGGACTTCTCTTCCATTAATGTGTGCAGTTTCCCCTTGAACTCATGTAAACTTTAAGCATCTGCAATATCCTGTGGTGAGGAATTATGCCATGTATCTTCATGTTTGAAGAACCACTTCTTTTTGTTTATTCAGAAGCTGCTTCCTATTAATTTCATTTGATGCCCCCTACTCCTTCTACTGGAAGATTTCTACTTTCCCTTTCCATATCAATCAGAAATGCATAAGCATTTATCATACATTTCTTATTTGTCTTTCTTCTAGACTGAAGAATCCTGGTTTACTTAGTTACTCCTACTATGAAAACTGTTTTGCATCTGATCATCTTAGCTGCCCCCCTCTGAACCTTTTTTAGTTCTATTATAATGTTTTTAAATGGTAGAGACAAGAACTTCAGTGTATGTAGTATCTCAGTAAAGTTCTTTGTTTTATTCTCCATGCCTTCCTAATATATCCTGACATTTAACTTCCCTTTTAACTGGTATTTAGCATTGACCATGGCCCCCAGTCTCACTCTTGAGTTCTTTTACCATTACCAGTCATTGCATTTAGGAAGTTGCAATTGTGTTCACAGATCTTATCCATGAAAATGCAAAAGGGGAAAAAAATCCCACATGCTCATCACTTTAGATTTACCTACACTGAATTTCATTTGCCCTTTTTTTTGGCATGTCATTTAATCTCATTCGATCCTTATGCAGTTTGTCACAGTTCATCCTCATCTCTTGTACCCTGTGTAGCTTAGCATCATCACCAAATATTGTCATTTCCCGATTTATGCCCTTCTCCAGATCATTTATGAGTATGCTGAATAGCACATGCCTGAACACACGCCTGTGGGGACTGCACAGGTGACTTCCCTCTATTGTGAGAATTGACCTTTTTGTCCTACCCTCTGTTTCTTATCTTTTGAACAGTGTTTCATTTTGTTTTGCTTTCATCTATGCAAGAGCTGTTCCTCTTTATCTCATGATTATTTAGTTTCCTTTTACTGAGAGAACCCACTGAAAGACTTTTGAAATTCAAGCCTACTATATTGACTTGATTGCATTTTTTCATCCACTCACTCTACTTACTAGGTTTAAAAGACAGGGCTTTTTTAAAAAGCCATATTGACTCGTTCATAGAATGTCATTATTAACCTCTGTGTCCACTAATTGTACCCTTTATGCCTTTTCTTTCTTTTTTTCTTTTTAATTAATTGTTATTGAACAAATGTCAGCCTTAGTGGTTCCCCTGCACTCTCCTGTGAACTATTTAGAATTTGTCTTGTAAAATTGGACAGATTGTCCAATTAACAATTAAAATGTTGACAACTCAATTTGCTATATTTTAAATAAACAGGAAAGGGCTCGATCTCTAGAATCTGAGGCAGGAATTTAGTTAAAGTACTGGTGCACTGAATACTGGGTCTCCTTCACAACTGTCCACTGCCTATGTCTGAGGATTCATAAAATTATGTCAGGATAAACCCAGAGTCATTCTGATAATTCTTCCTGATTAAGGTACCTCTCATTCTTTGAACAAATGTGTCTGTTAGTCTGTCTTAAGATTATGTGTTTGTGTTTTTTGGCTCTTGTGCTGAAGAATAAAGGAGCTAACCTACATATCAACTGATTACTTGTTAATACGCAAGTTTATATGACGTTTTGCTTTGGCTAGCTCTCACAAATATTGAGATCACTTCAATGTGTACAAGAATTTCTAAATAATACTCACTGTGTGAGTTTTATTTGAGATATAGGTGGTCAACTGGAAAGACAGAAAAGTTACATATCCATACAGCAGCTGAAGATTTTCCACCATTTGCTATGTATTTTCTTCTGTTCCACAGTCCTTCTATAGTGCAGCAGAGGAGAGTTGTTGGTCCCATATTCATCTTTTTAGTTTTGGTAGAAGAATGAAAGAGAGCTTGAGAATAGATGCATTTGTCCATGTCTAATTAGTGGATTTTTACCTCTTGAAACACCCACATCCTTTGAGCTAAAGAATATAACAACTTAAACATGAACAACATGTCAAGAAGTGTGTAGGTAAATAACACTTCTAGCTGAGTGGTAACTTACTTTCTCTGTTTCAAAGCCTACAAAGATATGTAAACTTCAGTGTAGTGTTTTCAGATTTAAGACTCATAGAATGTATTTTAGTTCCTCAGTAATAGTAACAGAGGGATGGAAGAATACATAAATCTATGTATGCTACCTTTCATTTCTAAAGAAGAGCTTGTGTATGTGTAAGTAAATGCAAACATTCTTTGGTGCCAGCAGCTTCTCTACTATATTTAAAGGGTGATCCTTTCACATTTTAAAGGATGGAATATGCATGTAGAAATATAATGGAAATTAAAACACCTTTTATAAGATATAGTCATGATTTTGTAATTTGTAAAATTAAAATACCAGTTCATAGTGTCTTTATACCTTTCACATGAAAGTACAGTGTTGTTCACTTATGTACTATACAGTGGAGGATTTCCACTTTCTAACACTTCCTGCTTAAGCAAATCAGTGGTTTAAAAACAGAATTCCAACTGTAAAGTTGCCTACCTCCTTTCATTATGGACCTTTTTTTCACTGTTATAGCTTTGCTAAATATTAACAATTCTAGCTGAAGTACTGCATACTAGCCCTCTAACTCAGGATGATTCTCTTTATGAAGTTTGAGTGTGAACAATTCTTATCTTGCTGAGAACAAGGTTAGTGAAGGAGTGAAGTAACTCTGCCAATATCTTTCTAAATGCTGATGTAAACTCTCTTCTTGGAGTAGAAATCTAGTATTCGACAGGTACATTTTCTTGACATTAGAAAGGTGTCTTATTCAGTCTCATTTATCCTCACCAAGATTTGTTACAGTCTCAAGCTCTGAAAATGGCTGTTTGCACATCTTATAGCACTTATTTCAATCCACAAAACTCTCCAAGTTGCTCATGCTCCCAGAACATAGGAAGCCTCTTGCATGCTAGGCATAGCTGTAGAGCTCTGGGCAAGTAAACACATGCAGTGCTCTGCAGAAATATCCACGCCTGTTCTAAACAAGCTACCTGGGGTATCAGAAGCATTGTAGCTTCATTACTGGCCACTATGTTGAGGAGTAAGGTCTAACAGCATGAGCAGATTGCCAGGTCCTTTGACGTACTGCTTCCAATAACAGTTACTTCTGTGCTGGCTTGGAGTTTTCTGTGAAGACATGTCTGGAAATGGACAGCTAGATGCAGTTACAACCTATGGATGCCTAGAAAAGATGCACTGCTTTTGAAAGGGCAAGGGAGGGGTGCTAAAGCTGTTAACCTTTTTCAATTGTAATTTTGATAAATGATAATTAATTTAAAATTTATGTAGTAATTTTGTATATTAGGAGGGCAGCATAGTTAGCATCTGGAAAAGTATTTTGAAGGAGCAAAGAAGTATCCATTGGCAATGGATAGAGAGCACAGCATCATTCTCTCTCTACAGGGATGTGTTGAGTCCTAGTTTCCATTTAAGAACTCTGAGGGAAGGATAGCACCAGTGAGGTGAATGCTTAGGCTTGGCTTGGGGCAAGCTGCATACAGAACAGTGGAAGAGATGGGCATGAGTGGGATGAGTGGGCTAGTCAGGCAAAACAGGAAGAACGGGCTGTGTATGTATGTGTATTTCTGAGAGAGCTTGAAGAGACTGAGAATAGGTCAGGAGCCCGAGTGAGGGTACATCATTATTAAAGTGAGAATAAAGCGAGGATTTGTAGTATGTTCTGTGTGCTCCATTTGACTGTACTGCCTTCCAGAAAGTATGTGCCCAGATGAAGCCTGTAACTAGTAAATCCTACTTCATTTCAGAGTCAAAAGTAGAATCCAGAATTCCTGATTTCCCTGCTTTTCATTAGCTTGACTAGTAAATTGTTTGTATTCTGTCACGAGGAGGTGTCTCATACTCAGCCTGTGCTTTTGGTTCAAGCAGAAGAGAGGAGTCATCTTCTAGCTTTCATTCTAACATCTTCTGCCTTCATTGCATCTAGTTAGTCCCTCAGCTCATGTGATAAAACTCATTGCTGTGAATTAAAATATTCTCTCTTCTGACTCCACAGATGATCTGTAATGAAAGGCCTTATAGTTCATTATGACAGAATTTCTTTGTTTGTCATTTATTGAGCTTAAGACACTGAATTTTAAAAGGCTATATTGGTGTGTCAAAAGATAAGAAATGCCAGAATAGAATTCATTTGCAAACTAAATGTGGCCTCAGTTGGCTTAAGGAGAGGCCTGGAAAAGGCCCATCATATGAATGTTCCCAGATAGTCTCACAGAAATGGATCTGGTTTAAGTTCAACATCTGAACATTTTTTTCAAACTCCTTTTAATAGCACTGTTTCTGTATCTGTCTTGGGTTTTTTTGGTCTGTTTGCTGTTTTTACTACTCTCACTAGTTGTTCTTGATTATCTCTGCCTTCTCTCTTCTCTGCTCCTTTTTTCTGGCTCATATTTTACCTTGCCTCGTGTGCAAACATCCACCTATACACGTTTCTACATTCTATTTCCTTATTTTACTTTTCCAAAAGCTGTTTACATTTCACTAATACTTTTGCATATTTTGGAGTAAGAGTTGTTTTTTACTGGAAGTGTTGTGAGAAGCTTTTAGGTATGGTGTACCATAAGATGGGTAACTTCAGGTAATGTCATCTTACAGTTAGCCAGGACTGAAAATTGAAGTAGTTTCATATGGCTGTAATTTTCAGTATTCTCTGACAGCTTAAGCTAGGTGGGAAATTTCTTCTGGATCCCAGATCTGCTAAATGGTTTAACACTGAGTGAGTGAATTTGCTTGATTTCCGATTGAAAGTGTGCATTTATACTAATATGCTCATACATTTACAGACATATTTATGTGTGTATTAGAATAAGTCATATAATCATCCCCTTTTAGGAAATGTAATACGATCATGAAAATATTTAATAACATACCAAGTAGTAGTTTTCTAAATTACCTAATTTCTAACTTAACCTTTTGATTTAATGACAATACAGTTATTAAAGGAAATGCTTTCTTTACCAAGAACTTTAAGACAGAAAGGAGGGTCTGAAGGAAGAAGGCATTACAGCAATAGGGATTAAACACAATTGAATACTCACTGGCAGGTGCAGTGTATTACTTTAACAGAGCAAACTGAATAAAGCTACTGATATGCGAGTCTCCTTTCTTTCAAGCTGGAGACAGTTTTTGGGAATTGCTGAGCAAAGATATGCTGTAAGACTGAGCTGGCAGGGTTCCACTGCAAGGAAGCCACCCGGATGCTGCAACTGCTACTATCAGTGAGATGTTGCTGTATGCACTGTGGCAGAGGATTATTCTTTACAAAAAAGGGGAATACTGACAGGTATCTAAAAAGAAGATCTAGTAATCTAATAAAATACAATATTGATGCTGCAATATTAGAAAGCATAATTTAGCATAAACTGTTTATGTGTTTATGCACCCTTGTATTTTTTAAAGTTTAGCCTAATATTGTGACACCTATTTTTTAATTCTTTTGTGTGATATTCCTACAATAGGTATGAATGCTAAGAAGAAAATTTGCAGATGAAATACCTGCATTTAAGTCAGTGGGCTCCCTAGGTCTAAATCAGACTTTCAATTTTGGGTGAGTGAATATCTGATTAAAGCATTGTTAGCAATTAGGTTAATGCACAGAATTCATGAAGAAAGATGAAGGAAGAAACAACAAAATGGCTACTTACATTGATCACTATAGAAGAGGAGTTGATAGAACTTTTGTTCATAAATAGGCCAAAAGTAAAATTCAGTTTGAAAAAAAAAAAAAGGTTTCCACAATCTGTGAGGGCCATCGTGGGTATTACTATTGATAAGTGGCATAGAGGTTTATGCACGTTTAAATCTCCGAAGCATTTTTACCTGCTTCAGCTGTAGTTGATGTGCATTAAGGAAATACTGTGAATGAGAAAAACAGTCCTCATCCCCCCCTCTCCTCCCTTCCAGCTGCTCCTTCCTGTCCCTAGTGTCCCTGTGCAGTGCCATTGCAACTGTTTCTGTGATGCATAATAAACTAAATAAATCAGGGTACTGTTTCAGCTGAAAAAAACCCTCTGTTTACTGGGTCATATCTCAGCAGGTTCTGTTTCCCCAGACTGCTGTTTCACTTTTCTTCAGCTAAGGTATTTCAGAATAACAGATAACATTTTTATGGACCAGAAGGTACTATGGTCTATATAGATGACCTTTAGGGCTGAAGAAAAACAACGTGAGTCCTTCTGGATGAAGCTAAACTGAAAGATGCCTTCCAGGAACAAAACTATGGTGCTCCAATTGCTAATGGCTGTACAGGCTTGCTAATATAGACATAACCAGACAGTACTTATCTTGAAGAAGACCTGATCTAGCAAGCACACAAGTCAATCATATTAAGGCTGTTATCAAAGATCTGCACAAAAGTTAAAGAATGGTAAATGGTATAGAAGTATGTGCCTAATGTAATTAACCCAATCAGCAGTTTTATGCAACTACTTTCTACAGCACGTTCATTGAACATCTTTTTGTGTCTATTTAAAATTTAGTTTGAGAAACTGCAGAAGCTAGCTTAAAAGAGCAGCTACTTTACAAGAGACGTTCAGAGATTCTGTGACAATAAGTGCAGATTTGAGATGTCTCTGCTGCCTCCAGGGAGGGTATAGTTGGTCTTCCTGGAGTCAGATGACCAGTATATGTTGTGCACAGTTAGAGAACAGTTAGAGTTTTGCCCTGATCTGTAGGTGACTTATGCCTTTATTGAAGGCCTGTGTTAAATGAAACTTTCTTCTGTTGTCAATAGCTGGCTGACAGGTACGGCTCAAATTTGGCAGGATGCCGTTTCTGCAGATGCCCCCTCCTCTTCAGTAGGCTACAGAAGATTCTCTGTCCTGTTTATTCTAGCCCCATTCATTTTCACACTTCACTGCACTGTGGCCCAGCTAAACCAGAAAAATGTCCGTTTTTTCGCACACAGTATCCTATAAGCTGGTTGTATGGACAGTTGCCACAGAAGTGGAAAGCGTGGATTCAGACCCACTCAAAAAGGGAGAAAACTTCCACTTGTGTTAAAGCTGTAATTACTAAGTTTTTTTTGCAAAAGGCAGCCACCACCTGCTTTTCTAGCTGTGTTTTGAACTGACCTTTGCAAAGTCTGAGCAAGATGTACATACTCTAAACACACATCAAGCCTCCTCCTCAGATAAATATCCATCAGAAGACTAAGTACATCACACCTTTAGGTTGTAACAGAACCCATGAGAGCTTTACTGAAACCCTAAGAAGCCCCTGGTCTGAAGTATATATTTCTATGACCCTAATAAATGAATTACTTAGTTTAAGAAAATGGAGATAACAGATACTTCTATATAAGTAAGCCTGATGACCACAGTTAGTAGTAACAGTTATGGAAAATGCCTTTATTTCTGTCAGTGTGCGGTAGAAAAAGAGCCAGAGTGTTACAGCCTTTGCAGAAAAGGCATAGCAGTCCATCAGCTTGTGCAAACATTTGACATTGCTTTAACCATCTGCAGAACATCTTTTAGAGTCTAAATAACAATAGCAATAGCCTGCCAAAACTGTGAAAGTATTGGTGTCTAAAAAATACTACATTCTGTGAAAGCAATACTATTTGTCAACTGCTGACAAGAACAATTTAGGTTGCCTTAGGAGACCAGCCTTGAAAAAAGACTGGTTTATTCCTCTTACGGAAAAATCTTCATTCAACACTAACGCTAAGCCAGTATAAACAGAAACCTCCCCACTGAAAGGCAGATAGAACTTTGAACAATTGCAGCTGAAAGTCAAATACATTTGTAGTATTTACTTAAGTATTGGAAAAATACTGCACTCATTAAATCACACAACCTTTTCTTTTTAGTATTTAATTTATTGACAGAAACACAAGATACTAAAATGCAAAATTATTGTAGAATTTGGTGCTGGAAACTTGGAGCCAAATTCAGCTATTAGTTTTCTTTGAAGGTGATATAAGAGCAAAATTCTGTGAAAACTCAAATACTTGTGAAGGTCCAAAACATGTATTAAGATTCCATTGTGATAGGCACAGTGCAAAGACAGAGCAGACCAATTATCTCATCCCAAAGATATTGTATTTAAGATACGAGTTTTAAGAGAGAAAATGGATACCTACAGACCAAGCAGACTTGACTGCTTAATAGAAGAATAAACAGTGTGAAAGATAATGCTTCACTTATTGTCTAGATTCAGCGCTCATTACACCAAATAAGAATTTTAGGGGAGGAGTTGAATGAGGATAATGATACAACTTAGTGGAAGTTTTGAAGTGCCAAGTTGTGCACTTTTTCCCTGAGCTTAGAACTTAGGTTTCCCAATATTTAAATATGTGTGCATGAGAAGCAGCAAAGGAAAAGATACATGACAAATGCAGTTTTAGCAGTGCCATTCGGAATGAGTGGGTGAGAGCAGGATAAGGTGGCATTTGTTAAGAGCGGAGAGAAGAGTATTATCAAGTCTGGATGAAAGTTTTAGCTCTGAAGATATTTGGAAAAGGCCATACCAATAGGTTACAGATGAGGCCAATCTGTAAGAATTAGATGTTGTTTCAGTCTGAGAGAGAGGTCCGCTTTGAGATGATTCCGAGTGCTTGGTGATTAATAGAAGCAATGTTTTTCCAGTAGCAAAAGAGGACTTTTTGTCAAGAAAAAAATCTTGAAAGAAACATTTAAAACTCTAATTTGATTGATTAGAAATCAACAGGAAGATGTTGGCAAGTTAAGTCGAGATTTATTTTGGACAGGAGGCAAGTCTGGAGTAAAAATGTAAATCATGACTCAAAAATGATTGCTGATTTTGTGTTTGCAGATGAGATTAGTCTGAGAGAGTACAGAAGGAGAGGAAAACTGGACCATGAATGTTCTCTGTATAGCCTCATCATAGAAACTTGCACATATTATTTGTCTTGAATTCACAAGCCTTTATAGCTTGGAAAGCCTTTTGCTTTTGGCTTTGTGAAGGAAGGTATGGTACAATGGATGTTGGTACCAATAGTTGAACTTCAGTGATATTCCATATATAAAATGTATTGTACAACTCAGCCAAATGGAGTGAGTTAAAAATAGAGCATCAATTACTATTCCTTTTTCTTTTTTTGTAGGATCTTTATTGTAAGTTATATGATTTCTTTCTGTTTTTGAAAGCTATTGACATAAACAACACATTGAATTTTTTGGGAAGCCTTGAGTATTTCAGAAAGCTCTTCAGAACCACTAAAGCCTGTGTAAGTAAATATCAAGTAGCATTTTAAAGTAGATCACCATGAAAAGCACATAGTGACTTTACCCTATAAATAGAAGTTATCTGATTGTACTTTCTCTGAAGATAGCATTAATATATTCAGGGGACTTTTAAAAACACATCTTATTTATGAGATTGAAACTCTGATTTTGGATAGTTCATGCTTTACTTTGTATTTATTTTTCTTATTTTTATGAATAAAAGTTCACCATCTTCTTATATAGCTAGTTAGAGGATTTCTGTGCCTTTCTGGCTACAATTTTCCCCCTCTAAAACCTAGATCTTTTTTGCTACAAATTAAACTCATTGTTTGTATTATTACTATGGAACACCTATTGTCCCATTTATAGCAATCTCTTAAATATTTGAAAGCCATCAGCACATCCAGTGTTCAGTCTTTCCTCCTAACTTGTTTTTTAACCTGTCTCTCATTCTGGTTCAGAGAAGAGCATGTACCTAAAAGTTGTCTGTGTTCCATGTAAAATACGATGCCCTGAACCAGAGACTGCTCTTCACCATTCTCATCACTGACAAGTAAACCCAAAGAATTGTTTTTTTCAGTTTGCACTTGGATCATCCTAGAATGGAATTTGGCATATTTAAAATAGCTTTGTGTTATGGATTTGTGTTCACTATGTGTTCTACAATAATCTGCAGGTCCTTTTCTGCAGTGCTGTTACATAATCAGTTATTCTTTATTTGTTATTTGTGCATTTGATTTCTCCATTCCAAGAGCACTATATTGTAACGTTTATTTAACTTGATGTTTTTTAATCACTGCTGTGATTGATCAAGATCATTTTGCATTCTGAGGTTATTCTACAAAGAATAAAAATAGATGACTGCCTCTTGTCGGTTTACAGGAGGAGACAGTTCATCAGTGCAGTTTTGGGTCCATGTATTGGCCTGGCTTCAGATTATTCTGTGTTTAAGGTTTTGGACTCAATTGAAGTGATAGTTGCTTCTCCATGAGCGTGCTTAGAAATGCAGTGTGTGGCACTAGGCAGTATTTGGCCAATATGAACTTCTTCAGTGTTGCTCAATCTATATAGGTCAGGCAAGAAAGAAAGGTGTTTTTCCTGACATGTTACTTGGTTTGGTCAGGCATGACACCTGTTGCTTGTGGCTCTTTCACAAGACAGTGATGGCATAGTTTGGAATCATGCGTTTTTTTGGTCGCAGCTTTAGGAATTGATAATTAAATCTAATGAGATCTGTGAATTGCTGATGCTTATAAAGCTTTGTGAACTCATTGATCTTTTCATGCATAAGAGGAGAGTTATTCACTGCACATGGTGTTTTGTCTTGCTATAAGCTGAGGATTGAGTAAACTTTGTACCACCCTGGGGAGCTCCTTGGGATTGATTTGGTTGTACAAACAGGAGCTAGTAGGAATATTTCCATGGCCTATGATACTGCTTCAGGATTAGCTTTGATTAGTTAATTTTCCTCTGTCTACATCAGCCATTTTTTCTGCCATCAGTGTTTGCCTTTTCACTTTCTCCGTTCATGCAGCACAAGGTTTTCAAAAACCAGGGAGATGTATATGAAACATGGGCCTTTTGAGGGTTGGCGTATCTGTGATAGCAGATAGCTCAGAAAGTATTGGTGAGGTCTTTTGTGAATCCTTAAAACTGGATTAATTTGTAAATCAGTGCACAGTCTGTTTGACTCTGGTTTCTACTTTCAGATGAATGCATTTTACCATAACTGAATTACACAATGGATCTCTCTTGGATTTCCTGAAAAGATGAGCACAGTATTATCTGCCTTCTTGTTGTGTCTGAGTATCCTAAATAGGTGGACTTGGAAAGGCACAGGACTCACAGTGCCATCCTTCCAGGTTATCGTTATTAATTTTGGTTTGCTAGAAATAGAGGTCTATTTTTGCAAAGTTTTACRCTGTCTCCTTCTGACCCTGCTTAGATAATGGTCTTGTGTGGTACAGGGATATAACCTGTTTGGAAATAAGCTTCTTGTGTCCTTCTTTTGTTTCCTTGCATAGCTCCTCCCTGTCTGAACTAAGGCAGGATCATTAGTCCACCTTGATTACTAGTCCTTTTAAATGGGTAGTGTTTCAGCTGCCCTGAGGTTCTTCACTCTGAGTATTGCTGCTCCCCTGATGTCTGCTATCCCCCTTTCTGCAAAAAGATTAAGGGTCAATCAACAAGAATGTTATTGAGATGGAGCCTTTCATAACCCCAGCTGTCCAGAAATCTGTCAGTAAAACTAGAAAGAGCCAGAAGGGCTATTTTGGATAGAAGGTTCTAATGTGCTATATTAATAAATTACGTAGGAAAAAATAGTAAACATTACTGTTAGCTAAATTCAATTTATAAGAAGATGTGGAGAAATGGTCACACGAAAAGAAAATTCTCATAGAGCACTCTGCTGAAATAGACCTGTAGCAAAACACAGAAGTTTATTTAAAAACAAAACTAGCCTTAACTAGCTTAAATGCATGTAGAGTAAAATCACAGAGTTTCAAAAGTTAAAAATTGTAAGGTATGAAGGTATGTAAGGTGTGAACTGCAAGGTATGATATTCAGTGTTATTATATAGCCTGCGTAGTTTAGCGAATATGTCAACTATTGTGAACAGTGGTAGTTTAACAAAGGAAATCAGGAATCTGAGATTATTATTATTAACAGGGCAGTACTGCAAAAGAAACATTACCTTTGAAATTTTTAGGTATGAATGTATTTTATTTCCCAATACATTGTTTTTTTAATAAGGAACAAGTAATCCACAGAGAAGATTAGGCAGGCTTAAAGTTGACAAGTGAGTTAAGGACTGGCACTCTAGTCTTGAAGAAACCATGAGTGAACCTCTGGCTCTAATTAAAGCGTTACCACTGACTTCACTGTATCCAATATTACACACAGAAGACTGAATCCCTCCCAGCACTTACACTGAAGCAACCCTGCCAGTTTTTCCCATTGGTGTTGTTGAAAGCAGAATGCAGCCAAGGAAATACAAATAACTCAGTGTTATATTGGATTAGTTTTAATTAACTAATAAACAAGACAGAGTTCTTCCAGACTTTTGTCATCCTGTTTTTGCAGTTACCTCCCAAATTGTCTTTAATTTTCTCATCTAAATATAGTATAAGCAGGCAGAAACATTGGACATAAAATGGCTTTAACACCTTTTTTGAGGTAACCCACAATGCTGATTATTAACAGCCTAGTCTACACTGCAGAGTGGTTTCAGCATTTCTACAAACTGGCTACATTTGAAGCTGTTAATTTGGTAGTACAGTGTGCTCCCATAAAGGCAGAAATGAGCGTGACTTGGCTCAGTTTAGATAAGAATAAATTATAAGAACTGGAACTGTGTTTTACTTGAATTCTTGCTTCACAGAAGATATAGACATTCCACACAACAGGCTTGGCAAAAACAAATAATTTACTCCATTAAAAAATCTGAGTAAGTTCGTAGTAAAATCATATGATATGGCAGAATGCCCATCGTTCCTCGGATGCTCAAAAAAGTGAGTGGGTGGGTTTTTATCATTTTGTCTAATAAACTGACAAACATTTTAAATCTGAGGATCTTGTACATCATAAGGAACGGAGTTTTTCTTTTTTTTCCTGCATTTAGCTCCTACACTTGTATATGTCTAGAACTGCTTGCCAGCACTTTAAAGGTAATGTCTGTCTGCTGTAGAAGAAGAAGAAGAAAAAGGCCTGATTTCCAATACATGTGCTGCTATCCTAACACCAGGGCAAATGATAAGCAGAAGTGAGGGTGGGTCTTCATTTGATTTAGGCCCTCTGTAAAGGCATGTTGTTTATGTAAAAGTAGATTTTAGATAACAAATCATGACAAGATTCTCTTACCATAGGTTTCCACATAGGCAAGAAGGAATTTATAGAATACTACTAGTTCTGAAGCAAAACTGTAAATATTGATACCTTTTTCTGTTAAAGTTCATAAGCAGATAAAAACAAAAGAGAAACAGTTCCATATTTCAGAATGATTTTTAAATTTCCTAGAAATATATTCAAATAAGGAGATATTATGGCAAATATATGACTGTACCTTTGTAGATACTGTAAGGCTGTAGCAATGTGACTTATACCACTTGAAAGATCATGAAAGCAGTATTAAATGTCCAGTGTTTCACAGTGATGAAAACTAAAATGTCTTTTTTTGAAATTTCTTCTAAAAGTTTTAATTGAACTATTTAAAAAAGAGTAATCAGTTTGGGATTTTAACTATTAATTTTCAAACTGACAATGAAAGACTGTTACTTTCTCAAAAAATGCTATAATACATAGAACAAACAGAACTTGGTAGAGGAAACATACTAAAATAAACATTGTTAGAGATGCTACGCTATAACCTATCCTATAAATATCTGATGTCATTTGAACTTTTTGCAATAAATTCATAGCTTTTTGGTTTTAAAATTGTGTTTGACAAGCAGAAAAGGCAATACTTGAGAAAAACCTTAACAGGATCATTCTGGCTAATGCATAGCATTAGTTTTGTTATCAACAAGATGTATTAAAATTAAAAAATAACTACCAAAGACATCTTCTGCACAGGATTATTAATTTCACAGTTTGTGCTTGCTAACTTGCTAGTAGGCTTCAGTTGCTTGAGAAAGCTCATACAAGCTCATTTTGCAAAACCGATTGTTAGATGAAATGCCCTCTGTCATTGCCACTGGAGGAATAGCTTTGAATCATGGTTGTGTCTCAAATGGAGTTAGCGGCATGATCTCAGTTCTGTACCGTTTAACTAACAGAATTATGAAGATTATGCTGCCATAATGAATAGGTTCTGCTCAGACAAGTGTAGTCCTGTGGAGATAACTGAAATTCAGTGCAGAGCTGTTCCCTGCCTTTGGTTGATATGAAGAGCTTGGTGTCTAGCAAAGTCAGTCTCCATGCTTTTGTCAGAATTATGTTATTTTTATAATTTGGCAAAGCTCAACCTAGTGACATAGATGCAATTACAGAGCTGTTTAGACTTGTTGGTTCTGGAATACATTCTCCTTTTAATTATGCTTCTTAAGCAGATGTATTTTGCTCACTTCTGATGAAATCTGTATTAACTAGTAGCATAGTTAGGTAGGGATAATACAGAAATGAATCCTTTCTTGTGGCTTACAGAGAATATTGTGTTTTGTTGTAAGTGATTCATGAGGAAACTTAGAAACTAGTCTGTATTATTGATTCTGCAGAATCCTTCCTACCATTTTTTCTTTTTGATTCATAACTAACTTAGATGCATATCACTCATATTTATACTTGTCTGAAATAATTTTCAAAACAAAAATTGTTTTGTTTTTTCAAATGCAGCCAAGTAGCCATATAGTATGTAGCCATATAGCAGTATGAATCAAAGACAAATAGTAATTTTGAGGACAGTTCTGTTACCTAAACATGAATTGTTTATTAAAAACAGTATCAGAATGAAAACAATTCAGTTCATGTCAATTTTAAGATTTTCAAAAAAAAACCTGTTCCGTAGTGTAAATTTCTGTTTATACATATTATTCTCAGAACACTGTGAAAATCTAGAATATTTTTCTGTGGTGAGTCTTTTATGGATGTTCAGTGGTTCTGTAAGTACAAAGAGCATTAGCTCTCAGAATGCTAGACATTTTTCGGGGTCATTTGTTTTCTCTTGGAATGTAAGAAATAATTTTGCTTGTGCAGTCAATGACGTATATGTAGCATGGCATGTAGAACAGACAAGTATCTTTTTCCTGTTAAAATATATTTTATTTTTAATTTTATTTTTATTTATAAAATATTTTCCCTGTTTAAAAAATTATTTATTTTGTGTATATGTTAAAACAAATATTCATTTTTTAGGGTGAAAAAGGAGATAAAGGAGAACCAGGACCAGAAGGCATTCCTGGAAGAGAGGTAAATTGAAAGATAATAAAATAGTCAAGTTATAGACTTTTGGGGGGATGGCGAAGCAATGCAGTTAGGAATTTATGGAAGGGGAGTGGTGGATTTAGGAAATGTGTAGTCCTACAAGAAAAAGCAATGCGTTCATGAGAGATATGGGTTCTTAGGCCTTAAAGCTGGATAGGAGAGTTGTAGGTGAGAATATTTCTGTTGAGGGTTCATGAGATAAACTGAAAGAAGTTTGGGGATTAAAGCAGTACACAGTGGATGAGAATGATTCCTATATGGATAATCTGCTGGAAAAGAGGGATTTTTAAAGGCAGAGGAAAGCTAGGCCTGGAGCCTTGATTTCTGAAAAAGAAAAATACACAGTTACCCACTGCTGGGTCATTCACTGCGCCATGTGGCTCATGCAGTTTTAGTTAAAGTTTCACTTCTCTCTTCTGCCTGATTTCACTGCCAGTTTAGTGAATTGATCTGGTCCATATTTGAGCTAGAGCATGAACCTAAGTATAAAAAACCTGTATAATCTTGGTCTTTGGATTCACATTCAAGCTTGAACCTGAGCTAACACTGTAGGCATGCCCAGTAATAATCCTTACTTCTGCCTGATACATTTTTTTAAATGGCAGAAGTAGGATGAGAGGGTAGAAAATCACAGTTTTATCAATGCAGTACTAAAATGGTGAACCAGCATGGTTTGAACAGAAAGATTTAAAAAAAGAAAATCAAGCCACCATTTTTCTTTATTTCCCTCCAGTCTCCTGCTTGACCTGGGTGGAGGTCAATCTGGGTTTAGTTGGCTCTCCAATTGCAAAATATTGCCAACAAAGGCAGAGAGCATCTCACAGAGGGATCTGAACTTGACTATCTAAATTTTGGGGGGAACAAATGACATTTTGACTGGAATTCTAGCGAATGACCAGATAAGGGATTTGGAAAAAGCGTTCAGCAAAGCTTATTCAGCAACCTTACCAAAAGAGTGAAAGGTTCATCTTTTGACACCAGTGTGCTGTGACAGACTAGCTGTGCTTATTAAAAATGCAGGCATGTATGCAGCTATTTGCATTGAGTTATAGATATAGTTTACAGTTTTTAAAACAAACTGCCTATTTATGACACTTTTGATGTCATCTGGCTTTTTATGCACACTGTAGCTGTAAGGTTTTTTTTTCCTATTCTAGGTTATTATAATTTAATACTAGATAAATCAGGCTATTTTGGGGTAACAGTGGATGTCCTACATAAGAAAATGTATCCTATGTACTGAGTTGAAACTATGTTTAGGTATTCAAAGAGGTATTCTCTTGTAGCCTGCCTGTCTGTAAAGGTGAACTGTATACTTCTGTCGTGCATACATATATGCTGACAGCATGGAAAAACACATCTGTTTTTCTTTCCATAGCTCTGGGGACATTTCTCTGTTGGTCTTACACGATCTCCTTTACTACATGGGATCTTGTTCCATAAACCTTTTAGGATGAGTAAGGAATACCAAGTATCTGGTGAACTCTAAAACATATTTGACATTGTGGCACTGTGAAAGTGTAAAATATCAAACCTTTATATTTTGAAATATTTAGCCAGCTCTTGTAATGTGTCAAAATAGGGCAGATTATCATCATGAGAACTGTTTTAAAAACATTTTTAAAGTAATATTACACAGACAATATAACACATTATATTATTTGAACCCACACGTAATTCCTTTTTAATAGCACTTAAATAAAATGCTTTGAATTCAGTTATCATGAGATAGCATGGAGATGCCAGTTATTAGGTTTAAATTCAAAGGATTGTGTATCATTGACTCTTGGTTGCTATCAGTGTCTCCCAACCAGTGTCTCTTTCCACATACAGAAATGTAACGTCTGATATTTCTGAAATAATGAAGTTAATCTGCTTACACTGGTGTAATCAGCAGTGTTGTATAAAGAAAGCCTGAAAACACATAAAGTCAGTGATATCGGCTGTTGGCAGCTGTTGTCTCACTGCCTGGGAGAGTGAGGGTTTCTGGATTTCCATACTCCCAACTGAAGGACTTGAAGATTAAGACTGAACATTTTGTCTTGCACAAATGGTAGAAATGTTTTTAAATCTATTTAAATCAAAATCAGGAAAGAAAGCGTTACAGAAAAAAAATTGTTTTGATTGTTGTTACTTTTTTTTCCCCAGCTGTACAGAAAGTTCATGCAAGGATGAAGTAGAATGACAAGATGGGAAGCCAAATCTAACTGGGAGACTGTCTTTATGTATTAATGAAGGGTTACTCAAAAGGTTTACTTCCTTCATCCCTAACTGATTGTGCTATCTGGTTCAGTTGATCTCATTCAGAGCAAGGTTTGGATGCAGGAACTGTGAATATATTTAACTGCTGTGCGCATCTCCCAGTTTATCACTGCATGAATCCGAGCCAAGATGTACATGCTGTATCCCAGCCTGGGACATTACTCAAAATCCATCTGACAGCGCAAATACTTAATATAAATACCAGTAATGCTGTTGCCATTGTTTTTGGCTTCTTAAGGAGTAGCTATAAATAACTTAAATTACCAGTATAAATTACCTGTGGTATGTGTTCGCATTACCTCTGTAAGCAGCTGTTTACCTATATAATATAAACCGTCAGTTTGCTGGAGTAGTATCTCTGAGTTTTTTTCCCTTGAGATTTTTATAGCCTCCTGACATTAATAACGCTATAATTTTTATCACTATAACATGTGGTTCTTCCTGGACACACTGTCTGAAAGAAACCCCGATGCATATGATTACTTCTCCATCACGCTCATATTCCATATGAAATAAGGACACATTTGCAATGCAAATATTCATGAAACTATTTGTGGAATAAGATCTGTGTGATATGCATGCTATAGTCAGTTGAGTTGGAATTGAAATAAATTCTTAATCATTGAAATTCCTAGATTCCTTTTGTCATCAGGTCATTTTTTTTGGTCTGTGGTGTTGGTAGGAAAGCGGGATACTACCAATTAAATTTTTGCTGACATAAATAAAATCCTGTGGCATAAGTAAGTGAAAACAGAAAGTTTTATTGTATCTGTCAGCTTTGGTCATACATAGCTAGCAGATGAATAGAGTCTTTTTTGTAAATTGTAAAAAAAAAATCCCTAAGAAAAATCTGAAATGAAAATCTAGTGCATAATATCTATGCAGTTAAGCCAGCTGATTGACTAATTGAATATGTTTTCTTCTTCTACTGGGAAACATGATGCCCTAAGTGACTTTTTAAAAACTTTGTTATATAAAATACCGTTTTCTTTATATACCTCATGTCACAGGACAGACCTGTGAAGTTCAGTGAGCTATCAAATAAAAAGCAGTTTTTCAATGGAAAGAAGGTAAAATATACACTTTTATGCACTTTTAAAATATATACTTTTTATTCTTATGCTTGTGAGACAAGATGAAGAGAAATATGAGCATTTTCAAAAGGATCAAGTGTCTTGATGAAACAATAGTTTATCTTCACACCCTCATGGTCTGTGACTCTCTAATCTTGAAATCTCTTCGTATTAGCATTGTAAAGAACTATTTTGATGGGAAGAGAGGAAGCCCATAGCTTGAAAGTATGCAATTGGTTATTGATCCTTAATTATACCTAGAGTTTGAGGATTCTGTTAGGAGCGCAAGTATAAGGAAATAGTAGGCATTGCTCAGACACCAGAAAATCCTAACAGTGGAGCAATTTGAAATTTTTGAATGACATTAACAAGAGAAGAGCAATGGCAATATTTAGAAGTACATGAGATATAAACTGAAAAATAATATGTTACTTGGAGTTTTGAAAATACTTTTCTAAAAAACTTATTCCAACCTATAAATATCAGTGTTCTACAGATGGCTTTGAAGCTGTTGTTTTAATTTAGATTGTAAGACAGTTCTGTGGATAAAATGTAGGTCTTCTGTATTACTCAGTAGAGTATTTCCAAGTTTTATTATGCAGTAGAGATTGTTGATTTGATCCATGATTTGATTCCACACAGTTGGTTACAATGTGTTGGATTGTTTACCTTATTTTCAGTACTTTAGATATCATGTGTTATAGAAGATTTTAAGCTGAGGTAAGATTGAACCAGTTTACTGTAATGCAGGGCAGGGAATTTCTGTCAAAACCTATGTGCAAGTAGGTTTGAAAATGCTTTCTGCATGCAGCAATAAAAATAATTGAAGATTATACCAACACTTTTCTTTTCCAAACAGTTCATTTTAGAATGAAAAATCTATTTTCAAAAGATCATGTCAGTCTTACAACATTATTCATCAACATGTATATGCGGTGTAGTATTCATTGCACAAGTAAACGCATTTGCAGTAGGCGACACCTGGCTTCTGTAGGAGCTGCTTGCATTCTTTGATTGGGGTACAGCTGATCTTAGCATTTTTTCCTTGTGAAGAGCACCTGCTGTCAGCTGCTGGTACATTTCACCTATTTTACCTACTTTCTGTGATGGTGTATAAACATTGGCTGCTCTCTGAGAAAAAACTCAATCATTTTCTCAATGCTTGAACCTGCTGGAGTATATTAAATCAGAATTCATAAAATAAAGCATTAGGAAACAAAAGGCATATTTTCCTTGGAGACAACATTTAACGTAACACTAACCATTTTCCTAATGTTCCTGAGCTCTAGAAAGAGAGTTTTCATATTGATAATTTTATGCAAAAGTAACAATTAATTTATTTTGGTACTCTCTTCAGACCTTTCTGATCCAATTCATGTCTGGTGTTTTGATAAATATCCTGTCTCGGGGTGAGAGGTTAATGGACTTTTTAGATATTTTCCAGCTGTGGATAAGTAAGTTACTAATGACAGCTGAGAAAAGGCTGCAGGCCCTGTCTTCTAACACTACTGGTGAGGTTTGTGTTGCAGCTGATATCCATCTTTTCATCTCAGTAGTTTGTCTTCAATGAACTGCTAAACAGAATCCTGGCTCTTTAAGCCCTTGGTCCCCCTGGTTCTCCAGTCCATATGGAAACTCTTTAATCAAGTTCTCTGTTGCTAGACAGTGCAAACCTTGTAAGCTCTTTGTTTCCCTGAAAACTTACTCTACCTTTCTTGAGGCTTCTGGGTTGGCTCCCAAAGTAGCTTATTGTCAGTCTACTGCTGGAAGTCCTCCTTGAACCTTCTTGACCTGTCATTCAAATCCCCCTGTTTGGAGTGCAAACTTTCTATCACAGTGATTGGAAGCTGCTTGGTCTCAGCTGGAAAGGTGGCATTTAAACCCAGCTGAACATCACAGTGTCAAGATAGAAGCAATGGACAAGTTTGCAAAAAAATCTAGTTTACAGAAGCAGATTCCTTTAAATTACAGGATACTTTCCACATGCTGTGCAAGTACTAGCATATGTGTTTCTCTTTTAATATAACCTCTGTAGGTTATATGGGAATATTCATAAATGGTACTTACTTCATTCAAATTGTTATTGTCATTTAAGTGGCAGATTAGATGATATTCCCATAGGCTAGAAGCCTAAATAACTACATAGTGTAGTTTCTGAAATACTACAGGCATATGAGATATGGATTACAAATACAAGTAGCAAGCTATGAACCCTCTGTTCTCTTCATCATCTTTGCTTTTTGCTAGTGACAGTAGTAGTACTGGTTTGTGAATCATCAGGTTGTCACAAAAGAATTGTAGTTAAGGCTACTTGGCTTAGGGGAAAACGTTGTTCAAATCCCTTTTCTTTCAAAATCTTTGACTGTTCTAATCTTATCCAAATGACTGAAACCATAGGAACTGAAAAACTGTTTAGTTATTTGGCTCTAGTAATACCTGGCACTTCTTTTGAATGAATAAAATGTTCTCAAAGTTGGTAAGGAACATATTAATCAAATCACTAAGTAAAGTTATTTTTCTTTGCCATGGAACTCCAGAGCACAGTATGCTTCATATGAGACTGTCTCTGTTTTAAAGGGAAAATTCACATAATAAAGCTGTTKCCTTTTATGCCAATAGGTGGTGAGGCACCATTAATAAATCCCATAATTTGAACAATTCATGAAATCAAGACCTTTTTTAGAATTTTAAAACACAGTCATTTTTTAACTGTTGTCTTCTTTTCCTAATGCAGTTGGTTTGGTAGGCTGGCTGAGACTCCAATAAACTAATATTGGAGAAAAATCTAGTGAAAGATTTGTCAAAAATACAGTGTCAACCAATATGACGACTTCTCCTTTAAATTGCTTCCACCAGAAGAAATACATGGTTGTACAATAAGCCAGGGGAGAATTTAGATCTTATCTCTAATTTAGTTATGGTAAATCTCTTGATGGCAGGTGGCTGAATATTGCAGATAGAGTAAAATCTTACTGTTGAGGAAAAGAAGAGGCAAGGTGATGTTGTTAGAGTACCCTCCGGATGTTCCCTTGTCAATGCTAAGAAGGGTAGTCCCTGTATTCCCTCATCTACACCAGGGAGAACATGCTAGGTCCCTCCCAATCACAGCAAACAGACAGACACCAATACAGCCAAAAGAGCAGATTTATTGTGGTGGTCCAAACTGTGGCGATAAGGTGCAGTGCTGTTCAGCATGTATCTCAAACAGCCCAAGTCACATGATTTGCTATCCCTTGCAGTGCCTTTTTCCCCTCCCAAGTTTTTCCCTGCTACCATCGTTATCCCCTTCCAAACAAAGAGCCTGCCCCTAGTTTACTCTTTACCCTGTTGGCCCCAATTTTGCTGACTTTACACCCATATTTTGTATTTGTGGTATACTTGTTGCAGTAATTTCTTCCTTGGTCAGCAATTCTGTTATGCTACTAACGCTGTCTTGTTAAATATAATGTTTCTCATTTTTGCCATTTCCCATGTTGTTATCTTGCTAATGTAGCTAGTGGTTGGGGTTGGCCTACTGCATGCATATCCTCTATGGAGTCCATAGAGGAACCTCAATGTAAGTTAATTTTGACCTATAGAGAGATCAAGCTGTAGTCTTTACAGAGGAGGAAAAGGTACCAGTTGAAGACTCTAAATAAAGAGGTATAATGAGTTCCTGAACTCACAAATGTGTATTATTGTGTTGCCCCATAAAAGCTAGAATTAGAACCAGATGGAATTCCCTAATTCATTTACACTTTGTTATAAGAGCTGCTGGAATTTTTATTCAGTTCTTGAAATTCTGGCAAATCTGATAATAGACTCCTTGGATCAATAGGAGTTAGTTTTGTTTTCAAAAGTGACCTCTTTCTCTCCTAAAACATTGCTGAAAATGATTCATTTAAATGAATAATTTAAAGCCTCACCTAAAATCACCCAAATTATATCTGTTGAGATAACCACATCGATTTTGAAGCATCCTGCTCTGGTCTCTGCCAGAGGCAGGATACTGTACTGTACTAGTACTAGAAGGGACTACAGATTTGACTTAGCAGAGGAATTCTTATTTCTTATGTCATTTCAGAGGCAGCAAGCAGCAACTAAATCTCTGAGCAGCTTTAGAAGGGTGACTGTAGGGAAGAACAGGGATGATATAGTACCAGATGTGTTTTTCCAGGCATTCACTATGTCTGGAACTTATTAATATAATTACATTTAAAAAAGATAAATAATATGTAGAACAAGATGTACTTCTAGTGGGATAACTTTTTAAGGATTTTTTTTTTCTGCCACTACTTCTCTATTTCTTGGGGATATAAACTGCAAATGAAAGCTAAGTCAAGTATTTTAAAATAAATGCATTGTATAAAAACCTTTCTGGGTTTTACAAAATCTTGCTTCAAATACAGTAAGGTTTGTTGTCAAACATGTAGTTTCCTGTTGTCCTTTTTATGTGAGTTTGACCCCTGTGGTCATCATCTCTGCAGTAACTGTCAAACTACATACCTCACCAGGGTGCACTGCAGGAACACTACAAAATCTATAAACATAGCATTTAGGAAAAAATGAAGTTCATAGTTTGACAGTGCATGGCTTGGGTTCGGTATCTTTTGTCTGCTCTTGTCCTTTCTATTCTCCCTCTGCGAGTTGCAGGGGKTTTTTTTTGTCTTCCTCTGTTTTTTCTCTTCTGTAAATATACGGCCACAGAACTTAAACTCAAACTTATTGTTCTACAGCTGATTCTCTAATATTTTTGATTCTGAACCAGATCCATACAATGGTGAGTAACATGGAAACTCTTGAGATACCTGAAAAATCCTGGAAATTGCTTTTCAGTATATGGAGTATTAGTGTTTTATGCACTCTTTCATAAGGAAGTGAAAAGTAAATTTTAGTAAATGGAGACAGTATTAAAACTAAGTCATAAATATGCAAATTTTAAAAGGAAAGAAATTTTTTGGCTTGTTTTTTGGATCCATCTGCCTATTACATTTTTTTAAGTTCAAACAGCAAAACTACTTCTGATTTAACTCTTACATTTTTKGCAAGCTTAATAAAGGACAAATCAAAGCTAAATCAGAGGTATTTACAACAACCACAAATTTAAGCCAAAGTGGGTACTTAAAATGCTCATATAGTTCTAAATGATGTTCCTTCCAGATGGTGAATTAATGTAATTTTAGCAGGAAGTGAAGTTGCACAAATATGCAGTATTTAGAACACTCACTGATTTAATGTTTCTGTACCCACCAAGGCACAGATGTTGCTTATCATTTTAGTGCCAGTTGTCTCTATCTTTCCAATTATTGCAAACTGAGGAACACAGTTTGCAAGGGCAGAAAAGGGGCTGGGAAGAACTTCAGTTAGTAAACCCTAATTCAAATTCAGTCAGTCTTCTCTATCTTCAGCCCACTTAACCTCTGCAATAGTAACCATGGTGGCCTGCTTGTGGAGTATTTCATTATGACTTAGTGCTCTATTGCCTACGTTGGTTATCAGTTGGTTTCTAAGTAAAATGTTTTGACCTGTAGAGCTCCCTTTGACTTAGATTCTGTCCATAGTCTCCTTTGGCATGTCTCTAAAGCAGTGATCAGAGGGAATACATAAGACAGATCTCTTGGCCTAAACAAAAAATAATTCCTGGTAGATTGTTTCAGCATCAGAACTACGTTCATTCCTTACTGCAGAATGGCTTGAATTTACTGGGTATGTTTCAAAACCTCTCCCTTTTGCATGTATTTTGCAGCAAGGAGAAAACAGCAGGGATCATTCAGTAATGATGAGGGTATTTCTTTTTTGAGTACTTGTGGTGAGACATGTTGGTGGAATTGCTGTATTGTGGAATTGCTGCATTCTTAATGTAAAAAACTAAGCAACATTTTCTGCTTCTCCAGCTGAAGGCAGAACTGAGGAGGGAGGTGTGAAGGCCTTGATTATTTCTGTCTAATTCCCTTTTCAAACACTGGAGTGAATCAGAGTGCCGGAGGAGGTGGCAGTGGCTGTGAGCTACACCCTGCTGAAATACACCAGCTCAGCACTGGCAACTGCAGTACACAATCCACTACGTTCTCTGTCCATCTCCCTATTTCCCTATTTTAACAGTGTTTAAGAGAATGAAGTGTAGGACTAGCATTCCTTTTTCATTCTGGTTGAACATGCAAGATACATACCTAGTGGGACTGCAAAGAAACTTTCCATTTCTGTGTGCTCCTTGGCATAATAGCACACAAAAGACTAGATGTTTGGCTTTGTAGATTTAATTATGTGTTGAGACACATGCGGTCTTGGACAGATGTTTCTCTGCTCACAAAATAATGGAAAAATAGTTAAGTTATGGTAGTACTCATACTATGCTAATATTTTAAGACTTACTTGGTTAGTATATGCTAATTCACAGCAGTACAGAATTTTGTCCAACACTTTTCATCGTTAACAACAAATATACATTCTTCTTCTTTGCACAGGGACTAAAAGGTGATCCTGGTAATCCTGGTGTGGCTGGTCCTAAAGGAGAAAAGGTACTTATTGCCTGCAAAGATGCATGCATACGTGTGTGTGCATGACATATCTTCAGTACTTGCACATTGCCTTAGCTACGTGTATGCAAGGAACACCTACTGCTGACATTTGTCTCATTTAAGGGTTGAGGAATATAAATACAGCATAGTTGTAAATGCAGAAGGCAAGTACTGTTATCACCACAGAAAGAGAGAGAATCTCCTTTTCAGAGGAATTCAGAGCAGGAACATAACTTAAATGTTTTGAATTGCTCTCTGCATACTCTGATTTGTTCCCACTGACTGAACCTGAAGGTCTCACAGCAAGATTCAAACTTCAATTATCTAATTCTGTGAACATTTACATATTCAGATGTCTTTACATGTGTGAGCAGTTGCACTAACTTCAGTGGCCATCTTATGCATGAAAGCTGCAGCTTATAATTTCACATAAGCAAATGTGTTTACAGGATTGCTTTTTTAAACTGTGATTCATTTCTGCAGAGGTCTGCCTTTTTTCTTCTGTTTAACCTGTGGTGAACAGTTCACATCTATGYTATTATTGAAAAAAATATTACTTACATATTTTCATAATTAGAGCATGCAGCTGATGACTATACTGTCTTTACTTATGTTATGGCTCATATCTTCTTAAATGCATAGAGGTTAAAAATGTATAACTAAAGAGACTGCTGATTTCTCTATCCTCTTTTTTTCACTAGGGAGATGCAGGACCTCCAGGACCAACTGCCATAAGTGTAAGTATCCATAAAACAAAAACAAAAGAAAGGAAAACACTTAGAAATGTGGCAGCTTTTACTTATTTGCAATGCAAATGCTTTCATTATTAAATAAAAGAGCCAAGTTGCTCTCTTTAAAATGCCTCTACATTTTCAAATTTAATTGGGAAGCAGAGAAAAGGGAACTATATAAATATGCAGGAAAAAAAAGCATATTTAAAATATTATGTTTCCCATCAAACACTATCAGGAATAGTCTTTTTTGTTCTGCTTATAGATAACAGACCATCTAAAGTGAGAGAAGTCACTTGGTACTTTTACTGAAAACATACCTCTGTAAAAGCTTGCAGTGCTAATTCATGTTTTTAATATATTGTAAATATTCTATTTTCTGGTTATTTTATTAAATAGTTAGTTATGATTGCAATATCATGTGTATGACACAGTATTATATATCTAGCATCAGAATGTTTAAATTTGTCAGAAAGTTAAAGGCTAATCTTTATACACACAACTGCAGTAGCTGGTTACGAAATTTCCCTGTAGTAAATTCCTTGTGGTGAAATTGCATATGGTGGAATTGTACATGTAGTTTTGATAACTGCAAAACAAAACAGTTAAGAACACCAGCTTCATAGTTCCAAAAATCATGCTCACTGGATCTCAGTCRAGACTGAGTACTAATCATCAGAGCCACTATTTCCACTGATATCAGTGATGTCATCCTCTCCCAGCCTGAAACACAGGAGCTACCCGTTCCCTATTGTAGTTCACATCACAGCCATCCGCATCCTGTTCTGCAAATGTGACACTTAAATGTATTGAAGATAGTAAAGAGGGGGGAAATAAAAATAAAAAATAAAAAATAAAACTAGTATAGTAGCCCTAGAGTATGCTTGAGATCAGCAGCGCCAAAGTCCCAAACACTACGGAATGAAGTGGATTAAGAGCTGATCAGTAAGAGGATAATGAGGAAATTAATTCTCCCTCAACTGTGGTTCTCTAAGCAAATACAGTGGTAATATGGCATATACTCAATATCAAAGATGAGAGCTGCTCCCATAAGAATTATTTGGGTGGGTGGGATCAGACTAGTGGGATGGAGGTTCACATGCTTTCTGCAGCTGAGCTCCATGCCACAATGTTTGTAGACAGACTTGAGGATTTCTGTGATAGCTAGTCTTGGAATAACAATTCTTGTTCTTCCCAACCTCTTACAGCTAGTGATCACTTCATGTAATTAAGAGTTTATATCACCATATCTTCTTTTAATTACGTCTGATGTAACCATACACTCTTGCTATTTATATCATCATCTGTTCCATTATGAAGGTAGACCATGACTTTTTTATTAGTTATCATTATTAGTTATAGTTATATTAGTTATCATTAGTTATCCTAACAGTATTTCCATTTCACCCTCAATATCAGATACTGGTTTGACTGTGATAAAGTGATAAAAACAGGAATTTACATATCTAAATCCTATTCCCGAGGAGGGGGTGAAGTCTCCATTCTCTACGGAGTACATAACAAAATATTTTGAACCAGGAGCATGATTTCTGCTTTTAGGTGCAAAACATATGCCAAAATCTTTGATCATGCATTTTTTAGCCACTATAGTTAGATGGTCATGATATAAGTTAATTTTTTTACCAGTTCATGAAAACTATGAAAAATGTTTTTACTTCATATAATAATATCTGTGTAAATTTCAAAAAATGTTCTAAAATTGTGGACACTGAATAACTATCTTCCTGTCTGAACCAGGCGATTGTAGCATCTTAGGGAGAAATTAGCTGCAGTCACACAACTATTTGAGAACTTATAGGTTAAAGCTTGGAAATTAACCAAGGTACCATAAAACTCTGTGAGAAATATAATTTGATTGTCTTTGATGAAACACCTCATACACTTCTGGTTCCTTGCATTAAATTATTATGCTACTGATAATACAAATAATTAAAATAATTGTAATAGCAGCTTAATTATACACCATTTAAGATTTGCCTGATTTAAAGAAGAAATGTCTAATAATAGTTGAGGATGACACTGATCAGTATGAAGCATTCTCTGTCAGAAAAAGAGATTGCAAAATTCTTTTCACACAATGGTTTGTCCAGTAGAAAACCTGTAGAATTATGTGTTTACATGTGGAGGTCTTGCCACCTATACAATCTTGTTATCTTATATAATGACCTTATATAATGAATGCATAACAGATATCAGAAAGAAAAAAAAGTGTAACATCAATAATGATGAAAAATCACTTTCTAAATTCTTACAAAGAACAATATTTCACTAATTTAGTTTCTCTTGTTGATTCTACAATTCTAAAAAAAAAAAAAGAATAGACAGGTACCTACCTTTCGTCTTCATAAAAAAAGTTGATGACCAGAAAGCATTCTGCAGTCTCTGTGTATCAGACTTAGGAAATCTTGCAAGTTCTGTTATTAATTCAGTTAGCATGTCATTCCCTTTCTGTAACCTACCTCAGAAAAGAATATGTGAGGTCATACATGATGATTAGTTGTCTTTCAGGTATCAAGAACAAATTTTCTGAGCATGGATCTAACACATTTTCTTTATGAGGATCTGATACCCGTGCACCAGTAAGAAAATCTAAATAGTTTCTTGGCCTGTGTATTTGTTGAATTCTGGCTAGATATTGCCATATAGATGAGAGAAGGTGGTTTTAATTTACTTGCAATAATCTGAAGTGCCCCAAGCATGTACAAAGCTTAAGACAAATGCTCCCCAAAACTCTCCAGGGCAAGATTTGCTTTATAAAAGTGGTAAGTTCTGTCTGAATCCAAGTAATTTTGTCCACAAAATAAAATGAAAAGACCTCCCAGTAAGGACATTTAGGTGAAGGCAATTGAGAATGATGCAAAACAGCAAGATAGAAATGCAAAGAAACATAACTCCTGAATTCCCAAGCTGTAGCTCCACAGCATGACCAGCTCTTCCCCCAGAGTCAGCGTTTATGAACTAAATCTATATTATCCATATTGCCTATGTAATCCTACACAATATTCATAAGAACAATAGTTCTTATTCATACTGTTATTGATTATTCTGTATTTTTTCATTCTCTTCATTTCCAAGAGCATGGCAACAAGGATTTCCATCAGGTCTGACAAACATTGAAGGATATAACCAGAAATCCATTCAGTAAAAATAAGTTCTATTCTAAGATTCCAAAATTAGATCAGCATAGTTTATTGTATTCAGTTTGGGATTAGGAAATCCAAATATCCAGTATCTTGATTTCCAAGTGATAAAGTAGTAGTGTCCCAAGATCGGTGTCTTTTTGCTAAAGTTCATGCCTTACTGAAGATAAACAGGGYCCATTATGCCCTTAGCAGCTCTTTAACATACAGTCAAAATACGTGTTGAAATCATTGATGGTAAAGTATATTTATTAAACAGCCTGTGATTCTAGGGCTGTTACTGCACTAGGTGGCTTAGAGTAGATCATGCTTCAAATAGATTCTTACAGGCCTTGAAGGGATCACTGGAATAGAAATATGATATTTCTGAGGATAAGACACAGGAAAAAGAATGGAGGTTATCTATTTTCTGTGCATTATAGGACCACAGTATGGTCCTTGTAAATATTTACTGTGTAAATGACAGAAAAATGCCTGGGTCTGTTCTGACAGCAGCACCTGGGTATGTTAGGCCTGTTTCTAGAAGATCTGAATGCATATTGTTGCACTGTTTTCAGTTGTTAATGTGGGCACTTGGCTTTTCTAAAAGTCATATTCAAAGGTTAGTAACTCACCACTTAAAATCAGAAGCTGCTTTTGAATCGACTGAATCTGCTCTTTCTGTATCTTAAATGCTACATATTAATATAAGGGACTGTCAAAGATTTAAATTTCTTTGATTATAAAACAATGTGCAAATGTTTCAGATCAGTTGATTCAGGCACAGCAAGATGGCACTGTGTTGATACAGCCACTGATGTTTGTCTTCACTCGTTGTAGATGGAAATATTTAGATTGTGCAAAAACTGATGTGAGTCTTCAGAGAGATGTTAGTACCCAAAGTACTGAAACATTTTTGTGTGGCTGTTAACTGAGGGAAGAGACAAGCATGAGGGTGAATTAGTTTAGCAATTTGAAGACAGATTACAACATTGTGGGAATATATGGCCCAGCGGGAAGTCTCTCTGCCACTGTAAATAGTCATAGATTTCTGTTGGCTAGAACTAAAAGAATATGAATGACATGAATTGATGGTGGTTAGGGAAAAATCCAGTCTTCAGAGTTTGCTTATTTGTGTGACTTCTGTGTCATTGTGACTTTTATGATACATAATCCTAAAGGGAAGATATCTTATCTTGCCATAAATAAATAATAGGTCAGATAATATCATGGTTAATATGTCACTGAATGAGAGCTTATTATGTCAGGACCATTCATGTTGTTACAGCCAAAATGTGACATCAGTGTTTCAGTTATGAGTCTAGTTAAATCAAGAGTTTTAAAATCTTCCATTTATTTGGGCTCATGCATAATGTCATAAATTTATCCTATACTTGGAATCATTTTTAATTTGTCCTAGTGAGAAAATTATTTTTTTCTTTTTATAGAAACACAAAATGAATTATTATGTTGGGAAGAGAGAGAAGTGAAAATAATGATGCACTAATGTTGTTAGAGCTAACTCCAAAATAACTTGATATCGCTATCCAGGTTTGGAGAGGGAGGGAATATTTAAAGGGACTTGCTTGTGCTCATACTGGAAAGCTGGGCCTGGGTCATCTACCCTCCACCCCAGTGCAGGGGGTGTAGTGAGACAAGTGGGAAATGATGCCATTGCAAAACTCTGCTTCCCTGTGCCACTCTTCCACTCATATTTCTACAGAAATCATACACCAGTGAAATAAACTGGGGAAGGTCCAACATTTACACTCGTCCCAGTATAAACTAGTGCTGTGCAGGTGTAGAGATGAAGAAAGTTTCAGCCTGCTCATTAGGCCACAGCTCCTGCTCCCCCACTATTTTTTTGGAAACGGGCATTCCCCGCATAGGCGCACGGGCCCTTTCCAACTGCTGGCCCACTTGCGGGGTGCAGGGAGGCAGCAAGAGCCTGCAGCCTCGTGCAGGGCCAGGGCATTGTCCCCAGGCACCGGCCATCCCATAGGGGTGTCCTCCTCACCAGGGCACTGAACGTGACAAAACGGCTGAGACTGCCTCCGCAGGGAGTCCCCGACAACTGGTGGTGGTCCTGGAGTCCATGGAGAGTTGTCCACAGGTCATCTACAGAAGCATCTAGCGGTAAACAGTAGAAACTCCCTTTCTTCATTTGTCTGTTCTAATGGTACCTGTGAAAATCTAAAGGGTGTCAGTGAATTGCATGTCTAAAAGAGTTCGGGAATTGCTGAGGCGAGTAAATCCTGTGCTGCTCAGAAACGTAACAACACTATCTGGACACCAACATGAAACAGAATAAAAATCCAGAAGAGAACGAAGTTTTGATACTTGGAGGAAAAATCTACCTGTGTTTTAGAAAGTGTTCAACTGACAGATACAACCATTGTAGTTTCTTTAATGTGTAAGGGATACTCACAGGTAGTATGTATGGCAGAACTCATGAATTCCCTGCAGCTGTAACAAACTGTCACGTGAATGAGCACATGCCAAACTATATAAAAGGGGAAATAATACTACTGCTTTTGGAGATACAGAAATGATTTAATCTGTTTGAAATGCAAATTTCATAGCTCAGAAATGTGTTGCTCTGGCAAAACCTTAGTGCTCTGAATAACCTTGTCCAGTTTGATATAATTTAACAGAACATCTCTACCAGAATCCTTGAGCATGCATGCTTAATAAAACTTTTTGCTTGTAGCAATAGCAAAGAAGTCAGAAAGAAATTGTTAAGTAGAAACCTCACCATGTATTTCTGAAGTTAACAGAACTGGAATTAGAATTTGCAGCCCGTGTCTTTCTTTATATTTCTTTAAGGCAGATATGGAAAGTCTTGTTAACATAATTTCATCTTTCTTAAATGATAAAATCAGGAAAAAAAAAGAAACAGCATTGTAATGCAAAATACACTAAGCTGCAAAAAGAAATATATGAAAAAAAATATAGGCTCTATGTAGAATCTTGTTGAAGTTAGTAATCACAAGAAGTTTTAAGTATATTTGTTTGATTCATACATTATTCATACAAATACACTTGACTGTCTCTGATCGCTAACTTTGACACGTATGTACATATTTGAGCACTTTTAATAAAGATATAAAGTTTTTTGTATGTTTGCATGGAGTTAGTTGCACTACATGAGTCAAGATATATGTATGTATTTTCTGTCCTCAGTTATGGGAGTAGTCCRAAGTTGAGATTGATACTCATCCTTTATTTATGCTGCCTTTCATTTCTTTGGTATTTTAACTTTCTGGATTACTCTGTAAGTTCCAGATCTCACTTTTTAGTATTTTCAAATGTGTTATAGTGCACATTAGGAATATATTTTGAACTTGTCTCTCTAATTATACAATTGTATCCAATTTACGCAGGAATATGTATACTATTTTTAAGTCTTTAAATGTTTACATTCCCTGTAAATTGTACTGTTATGAAGGACCCTTCAGAGAATAAACACAGGGGATTATACTGTTCCGTTGTGCAGTTTTGTCAAAATATGGAATTTAGTTTAAGAAGCCAGCRACTGTTTTTTGAAGTGACACAGTTGTCTAAGCTGCTCGCTCGCTCTCTCTGGCATCCACAGCTTAAGCCTGTGCATATCGTGTCAGAAGAGTGACAGGTGAGGGAAGGTAGTGCAGCAATCTCTCTTGTAAAATATATGAAAAGTATTTCTCTTGACACTTGATATGCTGCTTTTAGTTCCTGAGGAAAACGAGTGTCCGTCTGTACGTTCCTGTGAACCTATCCCTTTCAGGAGTTATAAAATACTCATCCAGATGGCACCAAGTGTTTACGCAGAGGCCAAGGCTTAAGTCAGTCACAGACAGACATACCCAAGACTTGCTTACTAAACAGATAATTGAAATGTTGGCTCCCAGGTCTGGTTAGATGAAGCCAAAGGAAGCTCGCACACGAAAGCAGCGGAGTGCAGTGTGCGGGAGGAAGTTGCAGATTCAGGCCCAGGCAAGCTCCATGGTCACTTTTGGCTGTTCCCCCAGTAAACAAACAGCAGCAGCAGATTATGCAGCTCTCGTGTGGTGGTTTCTATAAGTGTTTGTGTAAAGCTAAAATCGTAATTCATTTTCTGCAGTATTGCTTAGAAAATACTTTCACAGATTCATGTTATGTAATACTTACAGTGTAATTATTTGGCATTTATACTGAACTCTGAAGGGGTAACATATGCTGTCCGTATGTTTTTACTGTTGTAATGGGTAACAGTATTTCAGATGTTCTCCCTGAAAAATCAAGTGCCGGGTTTTGCCTGTCTTGGCTCACGCAAACGATTTCTTTCCTATGCAACACTGAAAAATAAGATATGTCCTGTGGATAGCTTCTGTTAGTTAAAAAGGGGTAGCCCCATTAGTAGGGGTCTCAGCTACTATTATCCTCTCATTCTTTTTGCGTAGTGATGTAAAGTGAGGGCGAGAGGCATACTAGTTAACTAAAGAGAGTACAAACAGAAAATTATTTTATATTTTCATTCTAAATCTTGTATTTTCATATATATCCCTCTAAGAAGAAGCTAAATTTTAACTATGTGAGCTTTTTAATGGAAACTGTATTAATTTCATGAAAATATTGAACAGTTCTGTTCTTTTGCATTAGCTATCATGATCTTTAACTGTCACAGTAGAACTTGACTTTTTTTTTAATGCTTTTTAAGTATGGAGGCAGATCCTGTCAAGGTAACCGTTTAGTGAAATAGAAGATGTTCCAGAATATTCAGTCCTTTTTTTAATCTTCTTTATGCAAATAAGATTCATGTCTTGGCCTAACAGAAGATTTATGTTTTTCAATAATTTGCAGTCTGCAAAATTGGCATGAATATGATTTATATGTCCTTCATTAGAAGAATGATTTAAGAGGTTCTCTATACTTTTTTATTAAAAGCAGGCATCATGTAAAGAATCATTTCAAATGAATTTAAATTATACTTTTTTCACTTAGAAAATAAACCCATGTCTAGTAAAGGTGCTGGATTCATAAAGTATGAACTTCTGTGAAATTACTCTTCCAGTTTCTCTTTGAAATGATTGTCTCTGAAGTAAATTAAAACAAATTTCAAGTTGAGTTACCAGAGAGAGATGTAGATATGACCAAACYCGAAGAAAAATGAGATTAGTGAGAAATCTATTTTCTGTTTGCTTCAGTAATATATTATCATGAAAATGTAGCTGATCACATTTTCATGCAATCTGAAATATTTATTGCTAAATGCTGTCTTTTTTCGCACTGAAGTGAATGTGTTGGCAGCAGTTCTGAAAGCAGAAGACGTAGCCTATTCCACTTCAAACTCAAGAGCAAAACAGTCTGATTGTTGCAGTAGTGACAAACCCCTCAAACAGGGGGTCCAAATCTTTCAATGCACCAACCCCATTTACTTCAGTGGGGATGTGAGTGGGACCAGATCACATTAGGAAATGCTGAAGATGTGGATATTTGAAAGAAGTGTTTGTCAAATTTCCCTCACTAAAATGGTAATACAGTAACAAATTGAGCATTCATTTGTGAATTTCCTGTGACATTTTTTGCATTTTAGCAAAATTCTGTAACAGCAAAGTGTGTCTACAGGCTCTGTGGGTTTCTGTGTGCGTAGTGATGGGCAATCTTGTGGTTGAGAAGAGGAAAGAGTAATAGTCATATTTAAGATCTATCTTTTCCTCACCCACCCATTTGGGCTACTTAAAAGAGGACAGTGGGATACAGGAAAGAGACTGCCTTGAAGATACCTGGCAAGCCAACACTGTAGTGACCTTGACTTTGGGTAAGGTATTTATATTTTGACTTCTTTGCTTGCTGAGGATAATCCCCATTCTTAAAAGAGAGGAAGCCACAGATTTCCCTGCAATATGGTGGAAACAGGCCAGAGAGGGAAATATCCTCAGCATATGTTAGAAGGTTCACAATGAAAATTGTGACCTGCACAGTAAAATTTATTGCCTGGTAACACCTCCAGAGGAGCAGATGAATTTAAGGCATAACTAAACTGCATCTTGATGCATCTTGTCTGTTTTCGTGCATCCCTGGGGCATCCTTGCATGAGTGCAGCAACAGCAACCCTGTCCATGCTTTATGCAGTATTTGGCAGACTGGGGAATGCTCTGTGATTTCTCAGGCTGCAGCTGTTTACTGTGATCCCACATGATATTGCTTTAGGATTCTTCTTGAAATCAGTGGTTGCTTTTTACCTGACTATTGATTAGTGTGATCTGTACTTGTGGAGTTTACAGAGGAAACGTTATATACCTGATTCATCAGTGTGCCAGAACTTTCCTTTATACTAGTGAGAACTGTGCATTGAATAGCTAGGTCAAGTCTCTGCAGTGGGAATCGCCCAGCAATTCACTTATAAAAGAAAATTCTACTGTTGATTTTCTTATGTACTGTTTCAGTAGAACTATACCGCTCTGTTTATAAACATATAATTTCCAAACTGCTTTGCCAAATACTATGACAGATGAGTCTTTTTAAAATAGCAAGTTGTAAAAATCACATATTCAGATAGCAAAAAATGACCTGTTCTTACATTGCCACAAGAAATGTTTCTGCATAGCTAATTTAGGCTTTGTCTGTGTCTTTGCTTGACTTACCTCAGTAAACTTCATGCACTTTCTCCCTGTCTAGTAGCATTTATTCCATAAAAATCAAGGTCATATGTGAGCCTGAATTCATAGTGAGGAAAAAAATGGATGAAATCAGTTTCATGTATGGGAGATGATAGAAAAAAAATCTATAAAGGTCTATGATGAAATATTTTTTGTGCCTTAATGAGACCTTTTGTATTACAATTAGCATTTGCATTATATATCTAATTTGTGTTGAGAAGGAAAGGCTGTTGTGTTCAGTATCTATTTCAGCAACACTATCTAGCAGTGCAAAAAGCAGCTGTCTAGCCTTCTGTTTCAAAAACTATCATTACTTTTGAAGTAACTTTCAGAATACTAAAAATATACTTACTTGTATAATACTTGTTGAATATGCTTTTGGCATCAGCTGTAAGCTTCCGGGGGAAGTAATAGGAATAACAACTTTAAGTGACTTCACTCTTCCACTTCAGCGGTTTTGTTTTTTTTAATTGACCAAGAGGTCATGATAAATGCTCTGCTTTTGTTCAGAGTGTGTTCTTAGGCAGTTACTTTGAACTATTAAATTATGAACCAAGTCTCCACAGTGTCTCTGTAGACATTTGTCTTCATGTAACAGGTAATTAATTTTTTTTTGTATCTGTATGGTCACATGACAGGATTTTAGCCCTTCTCCTGTAGTGCACAGCTCTGATACTTACATGCCAGCTAGTACACTTTAAACTGATACCTTATGAAACTTAAAACAGTTTAACTGGCTGGACTGTTAGTTGATATTTCTATCAGCTACCTTCCAAACACATTTCACTTCTTCCATCTCAAGTTTAGTAACTCTCATAAGGTTGTATCTCCAGTTACTTGCCAAAAATGTTAACCTAGAGCACGTTGTCTGCAAATTTTGATAATCATTTTGTATTGTCAAAGATTAAGATGGTTAAGATGGTCAACAAAGCATATATCTAATTATTTCATAATAGTCCTGACATTTTTATGATGTTATAACTACCTAATAGTTTATTTGCTACAGATATTTACAATACGAGATGCAAATTATTTTAAAACCTCACTTATTCTACTGTAACATTTTTTAAATTTACCACTTTTTCCCCATTCCTTAGACTAAACCTTAGTCTAAGTTTTGATCATCATTTTGTTTAAATATCTGTGAGCTTGCGCTTCCAGGAATGCCTGCTTTTTCTTTATCTGACTTCACAACCAGTATATTTTCCTTTGCCCAAACTTCTCATTACAGTTTACTTCTTCATAAAGGAATTCACAAGTTTCCATTCTCAGCTTCTTTTTCAAGATTGTACAACCCTGTGTTTGGCTGTAGATCATGTTTTGTCTCTTTTTGTAGCCCTTCTCACTCACTGCAATCTTCCTAAGTTTCAGGTGCACCTGAGCCCACCTCCAGCTCACTGGCTTTTCCCCCAAAGCTGCGCATTAATGTTTGAAACATATTTCCACTTCATGTTCATCAAGCTTCTTCAGGCACATAACTCCAAGGGGCTTACCTGACCAAAGAAAGACACAGGCAATAAAGACTACATATGTTATTTTAATTCGCTTCTCCACAAAGTACTTAGAAGGGCATCATCTTCCAATCTCAAAGGTGGCCTGACAGAGTCAGGAAAATCCCATGTATATTAGGCCGTCTCTGTAAGGATGCCTTATATTTTCCTGTCCAGCTGATGCCACTGGAATAGTGCTGTTCTTATATCTCCTTTTGCCTTGTGCTATTCCTACACCTCCTTTTGCCTCATTGCCATCCCCATGCCATTGCCAGTACAAAACTACCTGAGTAAAAACTGACGCATAATGGATCCTTTTAATTGCTTTGGATGTTACCACTCATGTTTACGTGGGAAAGTAGTACACATGAAATAGATTGCCTTTGGATATAAAGATTTTCAACACAATCGGCAGTATATTCCGTAAAGCCATATGACAGCATATATTCTATTTCTTTCTCTTTCCATCTGTGGTGGTGGGAAGTTCTTTTGAGGGGTTTTGTCCACCAGCTGTGCCTTCTATAATTCAAGGAAGTGGAGAATCTGATCGTTGATCTCCAGAAGTTAAGTAGAGAAAAGACTAAGTAGATACTTTGGTCTGCCTTCTTACAAATACATACTCCTTTTCTGTGATGAACTTTTTAGCTCATTGCCAAGTTTTATAGTCATTTAACTGGTGATGTTTTACTTACCCCTTAAGAGAGATTTTGCTGTTGAAAAGGTTTTTCTTTCATTCTTTCTGCAGGTTTCTTTGGGCAGTGATTAAAGGTTGTGGTTAGTTTTATCAAGGATCTCATTCAGTGAATGGTGAATAGTGATGGTGTTGCTAATTCATTACCATTGCTAGGTTATTACAGTTTTACAGCTGTGTTAGTTAACATGGTCCATGTTGTCCTATCACTTTTTAAACCAAAGATCCCTCTGAAATTAGTGTGAACTTTTACCTCAATTTCAATGTCAGGATATGGCTCCTTGTACAGTGCAGTCCTCCCTGCCTAGTTACCAATTGTAAGCAGCTCTCCTCCCTTTCCTTGAAGATAAACCTTCTTATCTGGTTCCTTTTTCTTGACAATAATATTATAGAGAGAGAAGAAAAAGAATAAAAGTCTAGAATAAAAAAAGTTGCCTATTAATTATCATTTTTGTGCAGATATATTTTTGTAGAATTCTTATCTCCTTGGAACCTCATTGTACAGATATGTGAGGCTAAGTATTTTCGCCTTCATAAAACAAACGTTGCAGAGTTTCATCTCATTCGCCTACATCAAATTGTCACTAAAAATGAAATATTAACAAAACAAAACTCCACCTCTTCCTGAATTCCCAGAATTTCTCCACAAAGATAGAATATTGATAATAGTTAGGCAGTGAGAATTCTTAGCAAATTTTCAAACTACCTTGGAGAGAAAAAAATAAGATTTACTGAGCTCATATTCACATATTGCTTTATAAGCAATGTATAAGCTACATAACTGCACTGTAATTAACATACTATGATTTATTGAACACAGTATGGTTTTCATTGTCATACGTATTCTAGCTGCATAAACTTTGGGAAAAATAAAGGAAATAAAAAGTATGCAGCAGTTTTGTAAAAGATCCTATATCTTACCTCATTAACATTATAAATAGAAGTGAAAGAAGAAATGCTTTGTAGTGAAATAATATCTGAGGTATTCTTCTAGTTTCAGTAGTTGAAGGTGGAGAAATGATAAGAAAAACTCTTGAACTGAGTACTTTTATTTAAAATTGAAGCCAGACTTCATTTTAATCAAGTGATAATGTCACTTGAAGCAGGCAATTTTGACATGATCACATTACTTTCTCAAGTTTATCGTGGGAATTAGAGATCATAAAGTTTTTGAAGTTCATTTTTGGAAATCTGGACTTTTTTGTTAAAATATGATTCTTATGGGGCCTCAGTTTATCCTTATTGGGGCAATAGAGTACGGATGCATACCTGATTCTAAATAAGGAGTTCAGAATTTCACCAGACGTATAAGTAGAGCTGAAGTAATAACTGGATCTGAGAAGTTTAAATGATTAAGAAATTAATATTTCAAACTGTTGTTAAATAAACTAAAATTATTTTTGTCATACCCTATAAGAGTATGCAATATTGCAGTGATTTTTTTTTAAATTATGCAAAGTAGAACAGTTCTGTATTCTTTGCTGATTATATCAAAGCTCATTTCATACTTTTTATGACTAAAATGGAAATTGGATAGCTTCCCCAAAGTCATTTTAAGAAGTATTTATGTTTCAGGATGACTGCTAAAGCAAGAGGGGCATTGTTCCAAGCACAAAGCTGTTACTTGATGGCTTTATGATTATATTGTATGTTAATCAGATATAAAATTAAAGCCTCAAAGCCTCAAAAACAGTCTCTGATTCTGTGACTGGAAGGACAGATCCTTGCACTGAGTTTGAAAGGAAGGCTCGRAAGTAGAGTGCATATTGAGATACCCAAAGCTCCTGTGCCTGGTCAGGGGAGAGAGCAAAGAGGGGGCTCAGAGGGTTTTGGAAAGCCCAGCCGGGCACACTGGGAAGACTGCAGAGAGCTGATTCTGACAATAGAGTAAGCGTAAGGCCTTCTGCTATATTTAGGCCACGTGAGCATGCCCCCTTCCTTTCCCCTTTCCCTCCATTGCCTATATTTGAATTTGAGTTGTAGAGTAAGTTGTCATTCATTTAATATAGCTTGTCTATTTTCTTAGGGCATCTTAACTTGAGAAGATAAGTAACTGTTCATATAAAACCGTAGCTAATTATATTTATAACTATGCTTAAGTAGTGCTGACTTACCTCTTCTTTTCCAAGTGATTCAGTCTTTACAGGGAGGAATGTGATTAATAATTACTGTTCATATTTTTTCCACTCTTCAGTATAACATCACCCTGAAAGAGATTATTATGGATAACCTATTTTTATTATTAGAAATAAATGCTTTGTCTTGACATCTGGCTCTTTGGCATAGTCTCACTTGTATAGAATAATGCAGGCTGAAAATAGCATTGAATGTTATATTTGTTTAATGTTTGTGTTTTCAGGGTTTGCCAGGATTGGAGGGTCCCCAAGGTCCACCTGGCAAAGAAGGTCAAAGGGTGAGTAAACTCCGTGAACAACTGGCGGGTGCGCTAACTGTCCTTGATGTGTTACTCCTTTCTAAGCACTAATAAAAAATTGAAAGGTAGCAGCTGAGTATGAAGCATGCTGACAACAAACTGAGCTTTGACATTTGAGGTTTCTCCTCAGTTGAAGGAGATTTAACAATTTAAACCATCTAAAATGTTTTAATGACTGATGGCACAGATGCAGGTATTGTTATTTGCCCAACATGTTTCTGCTGTAATTTTAAATGAAACAATAATAAAATTGCTCCGAAGTTTTAGTTTTATTGCACAAATAGACCATACCTTACTATATCTAGGATATATGAAAATCTGAATTTAAGGTTAACAGAAACCAGAACTAATGAGCCAATTTTTGTTGTAGTTGCTACTATGTGATTGTCAAGGCCTAGCATACATATACAAAGAAGAGAAAAACAATAGGAGAAAAAACAGTTGAGATTTATGCCCAAGACATGAAATAAACCTTGGTTATTCAGATTTTTAATATAATGAAGTAGTTGACTGGTTTCTCTTTGTTTCTTATGCTTTTGCTTTCCCTGACTTACTGTATTTGGTAGTTCAGTAGAAAAGATACTGATATRATGGTATTTATTGATCTGATACCTCAGGAAATAATTTGTTCTTGAGARCCCACTCCTAAAAGTTTGTGAAGATACTCAGACTTAAACGCTTCAATATTTACCCAAATTAAACTGAGCCCAATGGGTGGTTTTCAATTTTGGTCCCTCAATAATTCTTGGTTAATTTAGGCATCATGATTTTTAGTATCTGAGTTAAATTATCTGCAGTGAAAACATTTAGTGTCATTCATCATTGATCTTAGTCAACTACAGTGACTCCTGATCAGTGGAATTATTAAAGGCCAGTTTAGTAATTCTAATAATAGTAATAATATTGACATAAGACCAGTTCTTTAAGAAAATGAGTAATGGCCTATAAGCCTCAAAGCTATATTGTTGTTGTTTCCTTAAACAGTAGCTTGTTGTTTTCTTGAAGTTATAAAAATAGTACTAAATTTCATTTAAGTTAAACATTAATATTTGAAAGCTGAGGTTTTTTAAATTTCAAAGTTAGGATAGAGAATCCATTCAAACAAAGACAGCAAAGCAAGGGTGTAGCAGAAGTTATGTAGAGAATATAAACATGGGATTATGGATTTGCTGTTAGGGATTCTATAATTGTTATGACTTACTGCTATGCATTTAAGAGATATGAGGTGCAAAAAAGCTGCAGATATCCAGTTTTAGCATGTTTTTCTGTGGAGTACTGAATGTGCAAAAATACACAGTTTTATGTTTCTCCTTTGGGAAAAAGTATAAATATGACTGTGTTTTAGAGACAGATATCTCTTTGAATTTCTTAATTTTCTGAGGCAAAGGCTCTGAGTTAACATGTAATATTATATRTAATGCTGGATAAATGATTATGGAGATGCTTTTTTTCCATTTCGCAGTGGAAATTAGGGAGTTGATAAATTTATAATGGTCATTTCCTGTTCATACATAAAATTAAACTGCTGTTGTATGCCAATATATGTATAAACAGGAGTGCTGATTGTTTTATAATCTCAGCCTTGCACACAGTTGCCTTGAGCCAAACAATGGGAACAGCAGACTTTAGAGTCTCAGCATCTGTCTTTATCTTTCTACCAGTGAAACGTTCACAACAATACTCATGTTCTTTTTTTAATATTCTACTAGCCACCACCACTGCCCAAGAATTAATAACTTAGTTTGCAGTCTTTATTCAACTCCCATGAGGATTTACATTTCCAATACATTTAATTACACAGTAACATACTGATTTTAACAAGATCTCTGCTCTGTTTAATCACAAACAGGGCAGGACGCATCTAATGTCTATTTAATATTCCTTTTTACTTAATTATAGATGTCATGTTCCCCTGTTCTACTTGCAGCAGATCCTCCAAATCTTGCATATTATATGAAGTTAATAGTTTTCTCATGGGCTTTCTTTTGAGCATTAAGGCACCATATTAAGTGTATAACTACCTGATGATTTTTCTCCAACATGGTGTCCAGATGTAAATTTGCTGTTGTGTTCATTCTACAGATTGAAATTGTAACATATTAAAAAAAWTTTTTGAAAGTATCTATTCAGTTTGGATGCCATACTTTGAGAACCCTGATTTTTGTATACTTTTCATTTGCATAGTACTTGACATATTTAAAGTTCTAATTTCCACTTATTTCAGCAACATTTTTAAGTGTTCAGCACTTTTGAAAATTAGGCTTAATTAGATTAATAGGGAAGGCAGACAAGAAATATTAAGTGTGTAAGTTAGAAGCCTCTGAACATGCATAAAAACAAGATCTAAGGAACTGAGGAAAATCGACAATGTTAATGGTGGTGTGTCAAAAACTCAAAGAAACATGTGGAAGGCTCATGTTAGAGCTAGCGACTTAGGTAAGAGAGAACATARAATGAGATAGAAAGGGAAGAAAAAACACCATGCCCCAGTGGGTTGCTCTCCTCTTTGACTTGGCCTGAGCTATGCATTTTCATTTCATTTTCATATTGTTTTGAAATGAGATTTTGTTCAATGTCATCCAAGATCACAGAGTTTAATATTAGAACTATCAGCAGGTACTGAAGATGGGAACTAGTCTCAGACTGAACCAGTCTGTTGACTATAGAAGGAACCTAGGGCAAATATATTCCTACACATCTTAAGAGGAATAAGCCTGGACAGTAGTGTTTCTTTCACTTCACAGGAAAAATCTGTATCAAAACTTATATGATATAATAAATAAATACAAATTATTATAGAAATACAATAGATATTTATATATAATTGTATGTAATTATAATAAAGATAAAGAATAATGCTTTGTAGATTCTTAGTTGAAAATTATGCCAAGCTTGAAAAGTTTATTGATATATATGTGAAATCTGTTAACAAGTACAAATTTACAATCTCACTGAATAAAATGATTTTTTATTTCAAGAGCAAAGAGATATCAATGCATTATTTCAGATCAAATCTTAACAGCTTTTGTCCAATGGATAAGTTATAGATGCAGTTACATCATATAATTTGAGTCAACATGTGATTATTAAAATCATAATTGTGTCRCTTTCTGTGTCTTGATGATCTGATACATCACTATATGATCATCCTGGGATATGATCTTGCTCCTCAGTCATTGAACAGTTTAGGTTCTTCTGCTTTTAAACAATGACACACAAATAACTTGACAACAAAATTTTATGATAAAAGTGTGTGAAATGTCTTGTGTCCAAGTTGGTCCTCCTGGATGCTTTGCAGATCTCCCAAAGGATGAAAGAGGTTGCAGAAAAAAGTGTACACTAATGTGATATGTTTACAGAAATGCAGTGTAGGGAGATCATTCAGAATGAGAGAGATGAAACCCTGAAAGCTTTTTGACTGGATCTGTGCAGTGTTACAGGATCCTGTATTGATATACATGCTCTATTCTTTGTCTTCTCATCCAAGAAAATCCCAAACCCACTAAAAATTTGAAGTGGTGCAGTTATGGAGAAGAAAAAGAGGAATTCATATGCATATCACTTCTTTCATATTGCTGCAGTAGCCTAACCCATAAAAATTTCTTTTCTGAATAAAAAAACATGTTAATAGTCCAGTATTTTGCAAATGTATTGGTTGTATTTATCACAGTAAACTCGTTAGCCCCCATTCTTTCTCTAGTCATGCAACAATGGTTTGGGCAAAGGAAAATAGTAGAGGAAGACATATAGATATAAACAATAATAGAGGGAAACATTTATACCTGTCTACAACTCTAGTTCTGTTTTGTTTTAATTGTTCAAGCAAGGTTAACTTTGATATAAAACGTTTTCATCAATACAGTGTAAAAGGCCCTGGTATGTAATCTTTTCCAAAATAAATAATTCTTATCTTTATTATATTGGGCATTTTTACTTGAATTGCTATCTTTTATTTTCTGGAATGCTAAGAAATAGCTGACCGATGCTAGCTGAATATCCATACAGAAAAAATAACATTACTCATCAAGACAAATGCTTTCAGATATAAGCAGAATGCTGTTAGTTTAAATTTTTTGTCTTTTTTTGTCACCAGTAATTCACATATTGGTATTTCTTTCTAAGTAATGTTGCTCTAGAAACCAAACTGCAAAGTAAAAAAGTAAAGATGTTAAGCATTACTAATTCGGAAGATGTTATGCTATTAATCTTTGCAATAAAATGTAATGCATAATTCCATTTATATTTCAGAGGCATGTAATATTAGCCTAGCTAATACACTTTTCTAGGAAAGGCTTTAGTGGGTTTGTAGAGTAGACACCAGACCAAACCAAAGAAGAAAAAAAGTGAAGTTGCTACAACATTTTCTTCAAAAACTGATGTTTTTCATTTTTAATGTCTTATGCCAAAAAATCATACTATGCTTAATTAATTACCAAAATTTATGTTCCTATACCTCTTTCATACTCATACTGTACTCTTTTCAGATTTGATTATTTGTAAGAGTGTTTTTTTCTCAAAACAAGTAATATATTGCAAGATCTTCCTGTCATGCACTTTCCAGAAGTTGAACATATTTTCTAGAATTCATTGGAAAAAAAAAAAAAGCTTACACATTTTCCTTGCATGTATTGAGTATTTTTTCTTTACTATTTATTTTTAAGTTAGCCCAAGTTCTTAGAGCTGTAAAGACAAGTTTTTCTTAAAAAGCAGTATTCTATAGCTTTCATTATTTGTAACTATGTAATAGAATACCTGTCACATAATAATACAGAAGATCCTGTCCTGTTCTAAACTGAGCAGTACATTCCAGTTGACAGGGGGTTTTTTAATTGCCTTTTTCCAAGGTGAGTGACATACATCTCAAGCAGTCCTCAAAACTTTGCTGTACTTAAAAAAAAAAAAAAGACCGATGTTCCTCCTTCCTCTACCGCTAGTGAATTTGTACAAATTTTTGGTTTTGYCATCTTTAGTGAAATGGATTATTATGCGTCTTATGTTAGACATGGGGCCTTGCTAAGCAATATCCTCTGTTTTTAATTCTAGTCACTGGGAAAAATGGGCCAGTAGAGATGGCTACTTATTCCCTCTTGGTCATTCCTGAACGAGAGACGCTAGACCCTTCTGTGGATATTGCCTTCGTGCGTAGTTTTACAATGTTCCTCCCGATGGCTTCAGGCACTCAGAGCTGTATATTACTGCTGCAGCAACTTGGTACTATTATACCAGTGTTCAAAGTTATATGAGGAGCTTCAGAAGGTAATTAGATGTCACCCAGAAAAGTCCATGGTCTGATATTACTGACCAAAAAACACAGAAAGTTTGGGGGCTGATCTAGCATTGCATGGAATTTAAACCACAGTGGATCACTGTGTTCTCTCTTCTGGGTTCCTGCGTTATGCTGGACATTGTATTTCTCTCAGTATCCCTGTGCTGCCACAGAAATTCTGTTGAGCTAAGCATATCTTCTACAGAAGTAGTTTCCACCTGAAAGACATCAGCAAGACACTTGTCACCTTGACTGTTCACTGTGGTGTTTTCTAGTCATTCTCATATTTCAAAATGTTCTTTTTATTTTTCACTTGAGCAGTAGCTTCAGCCTCCAGCAACTGTTTTTTGTTATACCTGCCTGAATAACATTAAAGCACATTTTATGTACATTTAATTTTTTCTCTGTAATCAAATCACCTTTCCATTTATTTTCAAGTAAATTGAACTGAGGTACTTCAGTTTCCCATGTAAGGCATTTTCTTCTGGCCTTAAATTTTTTTGTCATGTTACTGTACTTTCTTCAAGCTTCCACTGTTTATAAATACAGACTGTATTGAGTTTTCCAGACTCTGCCTTCACTGTGTCAAATGCAGTGAAGTGAAATTTTTATTTCCAAAGTAAAATTCCAAAGGTTTTGGAAATTAATGATTTCTCAGATAGAAATTTTTGTAGCAGAGWTTCTCCCTGAACTTGATACATTTTTTAAAAATTATTTTTTCTGAAAACACTATTTAAGTTTTTATATATAATTTTAGTGAATTCCAAAAATTCTCTTAATGCCAAGCTACAAAGCAACTTCCTGATATTTCTGCTATGAAATCTAGAGATGGTTCATTTTCATTCTCAATTTTAATTTAACTAGCTCTAGACTTTTCTCAGCATAGCTGCCAACAACTTCATTTTTATGGGTTAATAGGATTTTTGGAAATGTTTCATATGTATTTAAACTGACTCATTCTCCACCTTGGTGGTTTCCTTGGTTCTAATCAGTTCAAAGTATTTACAAATCTTTCTGCCGTACTGTAGCCATATTCTTGACTGTTTATTTCTAGGGAAGTTGCAGGTGTCTTGAAGTAAATATTTTTGAAACAACTTCCTCATTTGCAATTGTTGTGTTTATAATATTAATACTTCACTTAAGAGGAGGTTATTGTTAGCATTATCTTAGTAATAAATTAAATGCTTCATAAAACTGACAGTCCTTTGGGATGTCATATCTAGTGTTTCAGCAYTGATCTCACTAAAACTGTGTTTGGAGGGAGCTTGTGAAATTACATTACTTGCCTTATGTTAATGCTTGATTTACTCTCTGAGATTACAAGCTTTTCTACCAAGCACAAATAAAATTATGACACATTGGAAAATCTTTGTAAATAAATAAATGTGGGGGTTAAATTTTCTTGATTTATTTATTTAAAGTGTTGTACAAATATCAAAATTTATTTAAATTCAGATTGCATTTATGTGGTTTATAGAACTTTTACATTTCTTTGACATAATTTGTCTTCTAGTTCAGTGACTAAATGTCATATTCAGCCAATTGTAAAACAAGCTTTACAGAGCAATGATAATAATTGCATAGCAGGTTAGGCTCCTGGCTCAACACAARCAGTGTTTTTCACAGCTACAGCTCTGGGATTCTGCAATCTCTTTTAATCTTCTCAGTCCTTCCTGATTTTGATGTAAGCTGGTTTAAGTATGTAAAGCTGCAGTCTGATTTCATACTTTAGTTGCAGTGCTGTAGATTCCTTCACTCAGGTCTTTAACAGTACAGAAATGGTTAATGTAAAAGAGGGAAATAATGTTCAGTTTTTCTACTAGAATATTTCTAAACTAAAAGCAAAGAACCACAAAGACAGGACACAGATGAAAAATGTATATTTTTGCCACTTTGGCATTTAAAAGTGAGAGGAAAAGAAGCTGTAATTTAGAATGTTGAAGACAGATTTGTCAGTTAGAAAATGCTTTTCTCAATTTTTAATTTCTTAGTCTAAAAAATCTAAGAAGAAATGTAAATGTAGTTGAAAAACAACTGCAAGTTCATTTAATTAAAAATCACTTGTAGGGATTTTGAATTAAATGCACTTTGTAATGCATTTTAAAATGCACATTAAAATGCACTTTGTATTCCAAATGTACTTTTTTGTGAGTACAATTCATCAAAAACTGTGACCCAATTTTTTGTAGGGATTTGGTGAAAACAGAGGCATTGGAGATTTTAAGTTGCAGAATCTTACTTTCTGGCACTGCTACCCCTTGTTTAAGGACTTTTAAAATGTTTATTAAATATATATGAAGAATAATRTATAGTCTCCCTAGATTATCTTTTTAGCATTTTATAAATACCAAAGTAATGGAACCAGAATTTATTGGAAATCGTTCCCAAAATTAGAGCTAAGGCTGAGCAATGGAATGCTTCTGTATTAGCAAAGAGTTCCCCAGTGACTGTTTTCTTCCAAAACAGTGGTATAGGATCTTGTTTGCTCTTTTCTTCTGTGAGCCATTTGCCTGTGAAAGGCTTTAGTGGGATATGAGGCATACACTTTTGCTTGTTTTTTGCAAACAACTAAAATTTTTGACTTCTGACCTTATTTCCTTTTAGTTTATTCATGTTTAAAATTAAATGTCAAGGTTAATTTGTAGTATACTGGTTGTCATCATATGTCCTCAAGGCCAAGATTAAAAAGATAGAGGAAGGAGTTGTACATTTAAGTCCAGATACTGTATTGGGGTTCATTGACCACAGGCTGAATTCCCAGTTTAGGCGACAGAAGAGCCAAGCTGTGAGACTTTTATGCATTAGTGCCAGAACTCCTATTAACAGCAGTGGTGCAGAATCAGGTGGTTAAATGTCAAATAGATGTGCACTGTTCCGTAATTACAGTTCCCTCTAACTGTCTCTGTTACAGTCAGAAAAAAAGAGTACACTGTTAGATGGGTGTTTGCTCTGACTTTTTGTGATTAATTCTTATCTTCCTTTTCCAATTACCTTTTGAACTGGCTTTCTCTCTGATAGTCCATGTGACATCTGCCTTAATTCGCCTAATATGGCTGTTGGACAATCTGTTTATGTTAAACCATGCAGCAGAGAATTGTCACCAGTTTTGGGCTGGGACGCTTTTCTCCTGGATTAGAGTTGGCTTATGGTAGGCTCTGCAAGCTCCAGGTAAGCAGCCATGAACACAGAGTCATGAGTACAGACAGCCAGGGAAAATGGGAAGACAAAGTAAGATCTTTCCTTTAAGCAGTGCTAAGCTGTTACATTGACTTGTTGCACAGGTCACAACCTGAGAAAAGCACCTTCTATGACTAGGTTGTTAGAAGAAAAGGAGGTATGTCGTGGCTTTTCTTCCGGTGTTAATGGAGGAAAGTATTTTATGTTACATGTAGAGATCAGTTCTATTTATATGGGTTAGGCATGTTCGGAGAATGTCCGTTGGGTTAGTTAGCTCAGAGGACTGAGGCAAAGGAAAGCCCCTTGTGTGTATTTGTGTATCTTGAATTAGCATAGGCACTGACGATTGCCAGGCTGCATAGTGGCAGCTCTGGGCATGTAGAGAAACAAACTTAATTACTCAGAACTGTGCTTGCGTGGTTGTGTTTCTCAGTGCCTAATGGGCTGACGGGGTGTCCAATGGATTGGACACTCTGAGACATGAGTCTTTACTTTCCACTTCATTCCCTTTTTGGGTGTATTTGTCACTTTGTCAGTCTGCTTTTCAAGTTTATTCCCAAGAATCTTAGTTTAGCTTGGCAAACAAGTTGACATAAGCCTCATTTATCTTGTATAGTACCTAAAGTAGTTAAGACTTTAAAGCCCAACTTCCTACTTTCTCTAGTATACTAGTTCCTGTTTTGAAATGTGATGATGTGTTTCAGAAACTGCTAATTAGTTATTGCCCTTGAAAATTCACATAGGCATTTTAAGAACTTTTCCCTTCATACTCATGTGGGTTCTTTAAATTCTTAATTMCCTTTCATAAATCATGTCAGAGTTCATATGTAACTCTACTTATTTTTATCCTAAAATAATCTGCAGTTTATTCTAGACACTTAGAGTAATCTTACTCTTCTATTCTTAGAAATATGTGAATAGATAGATGTAGTATGATACAGGAGAAAGTTACAATAATTCTTCCATTATTTATTAGGCCTGTGGTAGTGCCCAGAGGCCTGTAGTCAGAATCAGAGCACAAACGTACGGTAGGATGCTCAGAGCCTCTGTTCTGAAGAGCTTTCCATCTAGTTTAAGGCAAAACTTGCCGAGTCTTTTTGATTAACAGAGGGGGTGAACAAGAGAGGAACAAAAAGTTCAGTTGGCTGCATACTTCAGCTAGGTGCTCAGCTGGGGTTTGCTGACTCCTTTATATTAATTTTAGTATTTTGTACTGTTTGCCTCAATCAGGCAGTTATTATTTGAATGATTTATGTGTGTATGAGGGCTGAAGTTTGTCCTAAGGAAAAGAGGAAAGTAGCCTACTGTGAAATTAGTTCAGGACAGGCATTTCATGAGTAAAGGGCCTGGGACAAAATATCAGTAACATTTAGATAACTTCTTATAGATAACTTCTTGCATACAACAAAAATGTATGCAGCCCAAAGGAAATGTCAGCAACTGTTACGTTTTTATTTTCTTTAGATACTATTCTAAATAGTCTCAGACAACTTGTTGGCACTACTTTTTTATTTTAAGTCAGGTTAGGTGGTATTGCATTTTTAATATAGATAAAGCAAGTGTGTGGTGCCTGGAATATTTATTTTTGTTTTTATGTTTTGAGGTGTTTTATTTGCTCAAGCGAACTCAACTAAATAAAGGTAATGAAATTCACTTTAATCATTTTTAGGTAATGTGTGCAGCAAAAATGATGCTATGTGACTGGCCAACACTTTTTGTTTACTGCACTCTGTGCCCATCTGCTTGCAAAGGAGCTGGGGAGCAGGATTTCTGTGGCCTCCTGTGGCAGCCGCCTGCCCCATGCCCTGTGGTACGGTGAGGAGTGCAGCTCCCAACGGCCACTAATGCCCGCTTCTGAGAAGGGGGCTGCAGCTGTGGCTCCCCGCTAAGGCCTCCCCATGAACCAGGAAGGGCATGGAGATACTTTTCCCTCCTTCCTTCTTGCCAGAAGAAAGACTCAGAATCAAATTTTAGCTATTTGGTCACAATCTGGCTCATGGTCTGCTCAAGGCAAGACTTTAACGGGCTTCTCAAAATTTTTCTATTAATTGCTTTAATATTATCTAAACAGAAAGTTAAACCGCTTTTCACTACTTACAATTTTACCATAATATATGTTTTAATTTTTCCGCACTGCTGCTGGAAAGTTGTGGAGAAGCAGGAGTGTTGGCAAGTAGGCGAGGCCGTGTGTGTATCCATAAAACTGAAATCTCTGTATCTGAAAAGCATTGCTACAATCATGGCCTTTTACATATTTCTATGTTAAAATTCAATGTGGTATAGTTTAGAAGGATGCTTATAGAAAAAAAAAAAGTTTTGTTCCTCTAGAAGAAGCTGATGCTTCATTTCAGAAAAACATTTTAATTATTTTTCTAAGTTTATAATGATCACTGCATTGGCCATAGTACTGTTGTTTCTTAAAGCTAGCTGGTTAGATGGTTCTTATGAGCTAAGAAAAGGGCTAATACCCACTACACTATTTGCATATTGCAAAACAGCTCAATCAAAAATGTTCATATTTGTAAAAGTATGTTTATGGTTATGAATCACTAAAGAAAATTGGTTTTGTACCTTTTACAGTGGCCACAAATGTAGAAGGAAAATGAAGAATATATCATAAAAACACATTATAGAAACATATAACTTGAATTCTTAGAAATTTTCCCTTATAGTAGTATTTTCATTAACTTTTGCTCTTCTAAATATACAGATATGTGTGTGATTGTTCTACATCTTTTCTTGTACATATGGCATGTACTATCAAGTCTAATAGTATACTGATTGAATAAAAGGTAGGGAAAGTTTTTATTTTATGTTTCACCAGGTAAGTGTTCTAGTAATTAACAAATGACCGAGAAAAATAACTACACAAATATATTTTTGTTTTTCATATGATTTCCAGAAAGATTTCTGCTCAGTTTTGACTTTGCAAAATGTCATAAATCACATTATAGCTCATCTTGTAAAGAAAAAAAATGCCTTCCAAACATATTCCGTGTTTTCCTGTGTAATTTACACCTCATCCACAGTTGTGTCTGCCAGTCAAAGCCCTGCCTCCTTTCCCTTGACACTTCCTTGATACTTTGTTTAGACTGTTGTGATTTTAAGTGTCATCCTCAGTATACTTTAAATAAGTCCAAACAGAAAAAAGAAGGTGTTTCAAGAAGTCAACAGTATAGATCATTATCACTCAGGGGAACTATTTAAAAAGTATGAAACAATTTATATTTGTTTATTACTTAGGTCATTATATTTCAGTCTGTTCTTCCTAGCTTCTAATGCAAGTTTACTGTTTTTCAAACGCGCTGGGAAGCATTAATTTCCATCTGTATTTCTGAACTGGAGATCAGTCCAAAAGCAGCACATCTCAGCTTTGGGAGTTATACTCTAAACAGGAATTTGACATGAAGGATCAAGGCCCAAAGCAGCCTCCTCTGAAGTTTCACAAGCGTTTATTCTGGTGGCACTGCTCGCTAACAACGGACCCTCTTCCTTCGTGCCTCTCCCACTGTTGTGCCCTGTTGCGCCAAACCAAGTGGTTACTCAGTGAACTGAATCGAGGGACTGATCAAAGTTAAAAATAATTTGTCCTGCTGTGGTTGATCACATGGCTGCGTGGACAGCATTATCCACACAGCGGAGGGCATGTCACAGGCTGGGAATGAGTGCCTGTGGTAGGGGGCAGTGCAGCCTTGAACCAAACGTAGGCACCTCGCACCGCAGTTTGCTTCTGAAAATTCACCCGGAGCTGCCCCAGTTATAGCTCTGCATGTGCAACTACCAACAGGATTAAACAGCTCAGCGCGTAACATATGTCTCAGCTAGTTAAGACCCAGGAATTTAACACTCCAAATATGCTGAGTTTTGGTTTTTTTTCGCACTGCCCTTAAAACATACTGACTGACTGAGGACCTTCACAAAACGGTGATAGCAGTGTACATGTTGTATGTCGTAGCCCAGTGGAGGGAACGTTCCCCCACAGACCTAGTTCGGTTCTTCCTTCACCTGGAAGGGCTTCAAATCCCTCTCTCCTGCTTCTCAGGAGCTTCCTGACGTTTAGGCAATAGGTTACGCTTGTGAGCTACAGGGCATGAAGAAGAGGGATTTTCCACCCTTACTTTTGCCATGTTGTTTATCTAGAATATAGTTTAAGATCAATGAGAGGCAGAGCACGAGAATAGTTTTCTGCAGATTAGAGCCCTGTAAAGACTGAAGCTGGGTTTCCCCTCTCTGCTCCTTAGATTACTTCTGCAGTTTGTGTGAGATTGTCATTTAATAAAATACAGAAGTAGGGTTAAACAAAGGGACGTGAGCTGTCAGCCAGCATATTCATTTTTTAACTTCTTAAGCCAAGTTTTCACCAGAGTATCCCTCTAATGCTTTTTATTAGTTTAGCTTTATCAGATGCAAGGGCAAAATTTAGTCTTTATGGATATAACACTTTTTTGTTTTTTAACCATGACGCCTAGATATTAGTTGTTCTCAGCTATTGTTTCTAAAAATGTGCTTTAGATTTCATTTTGGCAATAAAGATTATTTAGAATAAAGAATATTCAGATACAATTTCTTTAGATATCATCAAGATGTTCTGTATRTTACAGCACTGTCAATATGCATTCACTTCTGAGACATGGCTTTAAAATGTTACAGTGATGCAAATATACTGTTTGTTATAATTATTAAAAACAGTCCTAAAAGTACTAGAAGTAAAATACTGTTGCAGTGACTGGTATAAAGTATTCATTTTGGAAAGTTTTTGATTTTTTTGCTTGTAAGCACAGCAATAAATCTTCCTTTTAAACAAAGTTCTTATTACAAATCAGCCATTAGCTTTAATGTTTATAAACATCTGTTTTTCTTTTGGTTTCCAGGGAAGACGAGGAAAACCAGGACTCCCTGGAAAACCAGGACCACCAGGACCTCCTGTGAGTACCTAACAAGGGGAATGGGAAATTTTCACTCCAACCTAGGATGATGAATTTTGTTAGCATTCATATCAGGTTACCTAATAATAATTATACTTGAAAACAATTGATCTGTGTTCACTCTGCTGTGTCAGACAGCCTCCATTCCCAGCCTTCTGCTACAGCAAAGGCAAAAAACCTGGGACCACAGATAAGAGACAACATAGACCAGTACAGGATTACAGGATAGAAAGAGCAAGATGCAGACTGCAGTGGAAGAAACAAATTGTCTGGCATTTCAAAGAAAGACTGGCCATATATGCTAAATGTGAATACTGTGCATTCGTTCAGTTTACAAAATGCATGATGCTCTGTTTAAGATGGGATAATTTCTGTCTCAGAGGGGTAATTTGAAAGATGAAGGACCGTATGAAGCATGTGCCAACTGTCTGAATGATGGGGAGGATTATACCCAGCACTGGAATGAGCAATCAGCTGTAGATCAAATGAGTTTACTGAAGAATTAAAAGATTAAGAAATACAAAACTCTATGAAAGGATTTTTAATGAAGCACTAAAGGTTTTAGTTCAGATCTAAGAGCTTTTGGATTTGCGGTTTTCTTTTAAGAGATACATGATTTCAAATTTGAAGTCAGGCATGAGTCTGAGCAATTTAGTCCTTGAGTGAATGCAGCCTTTGATAGAAGAAGATTTGATCATATTTGTACCATTCCCTATATATGGTATTGTTAAAATGCTGTCATGCAGAAACATAAAACAGCTATTTGCTTGTGGATTAAGTAAACTGCTGCTGCTTCCCATTCTTAGTTTCAAACCAGGTCCTGTGATTCCCTTTTCTGCTTACCTGAAATAGATGAAGGCCAGTAGTCTATACATCAGACCATTTGACTAATCTACTTCAACCTCGCTGCAAGTGGAAACTTTTAGTCTTATTTCTAGAGAAGAGAATAGTGGACTGCAGCATGAAATAGAATGAGTAAAATGAAATAGATGTCATTTATAATTATCTGAAAACAAAATAGTGCAAATTTTATAATTCTATAAATCATATTTTTCCCTATTTTCTTGCAAAATGTGTTTAGAAACACATTCCTTAGAGAAGTTTATGTTGTTTTTCATTTATCCTGCACAAAGCAAAATAGTCAAAAATCCCTCTCTCTCCCTCTTTTCCTCTACATAGCCATATTGAAGCCTTACATATTTGAGTCTTTTGTACAGTTTGGGAATCCTCACGCCAAAATGCAGACTGCAGGAATCCAAACAAAGGAGCAGTGCAGTATCTTTCTTAACGCAAATACCAAAAATGATCGTTAAAGGAAAAAAGATGAACTATAGCAGAGGTCAATGTTAGACCTAACCAACTTAATTTCCTATGAACCAGTTTAAAGCTGTTTCTCACTATAGAATTCTGCCATCAGAGCTTTGCTGGCTGGTCAGGCATGTGAAGATGCATGATCTTTCACAGACATACCAGAAATCTCTAGCGGAAGCAAAACTGCATTTTTATTACTGAAACCTATTTCAGATTTGCTTACAACAATGCAAAGCTCAACTTTGTCAGAATAACAGCATCCATATGATGAGTTCTGTATGGGTACAGTATAGAAGTGCTACATATCACAGAAGCATTCCTCAAGCAGTCATAGCCTAAATCTTGTTTAGAGGTATTTTTTTCTAGTATAACTATTCTGATACGATGCTTATTTTGGATATGCCTACACCAACATTTTGTATTCCTCTTCCAAGACTGAGAATGTAGCACATATGAAAAGCATATAGTAAGCAGTAATACACATTAATGTGCATTGGCAGTATCACCATAGTTAAAGTGCTACAGCTTGTACATRCTGACAAGACTTTAACATGATTTGTCATTCCTCCTGTCTTTTTTAAGGCTCAAACCATATTAAATTCTCCTATATTGAAAACAAGAAATCCAAATGGTTTAAGTAGAACAGCAGCTCCCTCTAGTGCTTTTTGATCCCTTCCCACTTTAAAGAGTCCAGACAACAGTTTAAATCTTCTGTTAGTTACAGTATTCCTTTCTGCCTCAGAAGCAGTCTGAATGTTCTGGTTCTGAAATCAAAATTCCGGCAGCCTTCAAATGTATTTTATACATTTTCTTGCTTGCACTTTCTTCTTAGGTCTTAACCTAAGAGGTGTTGCCTCTTTCACATACTGTTATCCTCCTCTATGTGATTCTTCATCAAAATCAAAATGCTGATTTTATGAAACAAAAAGAAATACTGTCAGAGTAGGATGCTGATGTGAAGTTACAAGCACAACATTTTAATCTTATTGCAGAACTGAACTGGTAGCTTTCTTCTGCAGTAACCACTAACACAAAAATCTACAAGTCTTAGCAACACAGAAGGGGTTGCCAGCAAAGCATAGCTTTTTTGCATAAATATAATGTGTAGACTTTCTTGTCCCATAATTTTTTTTTTTCAAAATTTAAAACCAATTTTATGGGAAGGGTCCGAACTTAGTATTTTTATTGCTGTTGGCCCAATTCTCAGATCTTCGCTTGGACAAAATGCTTCTCTGGTCTAGGGCTGTAGAATTACTGCCTGTCTGTTTATGTTTAGAACTCTGTTAAGACAAGATCATGTAGCTTGCCACTTGCTTGCTTAGGAAATAGCTCCAATCTGCGTGGTGTCTGGCACTGCTTTATGTATTACATTGTTATTTGCGAGCGTTATTGATAATGAAATGCAACATTACAGAACACAGCACAGAGTTAACAAAACCTGTTTAAGGCTCAAAGCAGTTTATTTTTGCTTTTAGTTGCCTACAGTCCTTTTTTATTTTCACACTAGCCAGCAGCAGGGTATTTCTATGTATATAGGTAAGCTAGAGGATAGAAGAAAAGGGTTAACTTCATTTCTTCTGTCTCAGTTTTCTCTGTCTTCACTAGAACGGTGATGACTGGAGAAATTCCACTTCTCAGTAATTCCCATTTATTATGGTAGAACACCAGATTGTTTAAAAAATAGAAAGAGTGACAAGCTAGACATGTGCTACAGACTTCTGCCAATATAACAGTGTTGTTTGGGGTGAGACAGGGTATGAACTTTGTTCAGTATTGATGTGCAGCAGAAGGGAAATACTATCATCGCTGTTTTTTAAAGGTAGGGAACATGAAGGCTATATGATTTGGCCAAGTATTATCTTGGCCAAGAAGCTATCTGTGGCAGAGCAGGGAAGTAAACTTTGGATCTCCTGAATCACAGGTTAGTGTACTATGATCAATATTATTCATCCTCTTAAAACTATTATTCTCTGCTGTTTTCTGTCAACACATTCCAGCTTATTGCTTGCAACCAGAATAGATTTATTTCACATTTACTGTAGCCCTTTTCAYATTTACTGTCAGCATTGAAGTTTCATTAATCAGTAATCTGGAGTACCAGATATTTTATACCAAGAACTGCTTCACCAGTGTTCAGTTCATCATTTCTCTTCACAAGGGCACAAACTTTGTCTCTTTATCTTCAACAATCATTCTTTCTTGGAAGATTAGCTTTGTGTTATGCCTCTACAATTAAAATATGACTTCATTTTTGTTCATGTTCCCAGACTACTTCAATTTCTTCATTTAATTCCATATACTTCTGGACTGTTGTAATTCAGTATGTATGTCAGTGCCACCAGCCAGTTATCTCAAGTAGCCAGTAGTTTGCCTTGGGATCTTGTTTCCTCTGCCTCAGGAAATACTGTCATTCTACCAATATTGTGAAAATGAATGAATGTTATCAGTTAATTACAATAAACAGAAAATCAAAGCAATGATACATGAAGACTGCCAGTAGCACTTCTGGCATTGTAGGACTTTGTGCTGCTTTTTAGAAGAATATTGTAAAAGCTTACGCAGTAGGACAGGAGTGGCTGGCAACGATTGGTCATATTATTTGTTTCTATGCATGTAAGATTTTAAAATCTACATCAATATTCAGTTTGTTTAATGTATCCTATTGTGGCAGACCTCATGCCTTCATGGTTCTTTCCATTTGTTCTTTGGAATAGTTACACCATATCATACATCTTCACTGATGAATTTCATGATTTTTTACATTACAGTAATCAAAAAACAGTATTTTACCTTAATGAGTAGGCATGGATCTGAAAGAGGTGGACAAAGTGATTACATTGAGTTTCTCTTCCAGTGTTGTGTTCTCAGAAATGGCCTGTTGGTGTAACAATACAATTTACTTGCTACGTGTTTTACTGCATAGACTGTGAGGATGGGTAGACTTTTTCAGCAGTCTCATCTTCACAGAAATGCAGATGAGATATAAAAGTTATGAGAGAAAAATATATTGTAAAACACAGTAATTACACAGTTTGTAGCTGTTTTCTGTTAAGCACCTGTATTTCTATTCCTGCCTGTTTAACAGAAATAGCATCTGAAACCTGTTTGTAATTTTGGAAAACAATCAGGACACATTTTCAGTTCTTTTCTTATTCATACAACCATACTCTCTCTGCGCTTCAGTTCCCTCAATTACACAACTTGATATACAATCCAAAAACAAGCAAACCCTGCTCAAGTGAGCTCTTGATTGGTATTTGCAAAGGAGCAAGTTTGAAAAATGTCCAAAGTGGCAGATGTACAAAATTCTCATTCAAGACAGAAATTGCCTTGACAATGATTCTTCAGCTCCTGTTAATCTCATTGCTTCTACTCTTGCAAACCAGTAATACTACTTCTTTTTTGTCTGTGGAGACCTGAGAGTCTGTTATGCGGATATATTAGCAGAAAGAAATAGTGGGAAGGGAAGAAAGAAATCAGAATTTAGGAAGACACTCTAGAACAGAAGTATTTTCTGTTGTTGAACATTAGTTTTGTTTTCAGGCTTAACAAAGATACTCATCAATGCAGTAACTGAACACTTCACTTACTTTAAAGAATGATGAAAAGATACAGTTTATTAAAGTAGGGAAGTATTCTGTCCATTTTTGAAGATGGAAAGACTGAAACAGAGAGATGGTTTACTTCTGGTAACATGAAGCCTGTGGCATAGCCAAGAATGCAACTCAGATGCTCTAAGTCCCACTTGCCTGCCTTATTTGCAAGACAGTTCTGGGGCTTTTTTGAGGTTACATCAGTTTGTCAGTTTTACAAAACTGTGACATGGCGGCTTTCCATTTTGTCATAAATGATTTATTTGATGTAAAAATATTATCTGAGAGGTCAGGGTTGGTGGCAGATACAGCATACCATCCTTCCTGGGTTGTATTGTTGCAGCAGTTTTGTTTGTGAAAAACTAGTAAAAGGAATGACATGTTGGCAAATGAGAAGGAAAGATAAATTCTTATTTTTTGGCTGCTTGCAGCGTTACAGAATCCTTGCTAGACTATAACAGCTTTAAAGTTGGGACATCTAATAGGCATGCAGCATCATCATGGCTCAGTCCCAGTTCTGGATTGCCATTTTTAATATAGATATCAGAGGAAAAATCCTGCCATTAGCTTTAGAAATCAGAGTTGAGTGAGCATCACAGTCAAAACATCATGACTGTATTTATCATATTTTTCAGTGTAAATATAAAGTGACAAATCACTTCCAAAATAAAATGAATAGAAATAATTATGGCTTTGTGTCTCTTCCCATGTTGGAGAACAAAGAGGGAGTGTGAGGCAGCTGTGATATTTTGTATGGTATACACAACAGAAGCATCTGATACTCTATTATTAGCAGGAAGCGGCAAATTTCTCATCCCTAACCCAGCTCAGGCGTGGGGCCCACAATTCTGAAGCAGTTCTCTTTCACCTTGCCTTGGTATTTCTGAGACCAAAGCATGTTATCTTGTTTGCACTTAGAACATAGAGATTGATGCTGTCAGTCTTCACCTGCCACCTGCAGAGGCGTGTATAAAGTTAGTTGCAGCCTCTTCCTTCCTTGACTTCCAAATCTTCAGTCCTCTAATGTTTAAGCACCACTGTCTTTCTGTCAACAATGTAATCACAGGAAAACACATGGGGTTAATATTTCATAATTCTGCTAAGCCACTGATGGGGATGTTTTGGATTTCATTTTTATATCTCAGAACATACCTGCATTGTTCTGTTGTGATGCAGTAATGTTCTGCCAGATCTTACAGTCTTATCCATCATTTTTAATAACTTCTGCTTATTTACCTTTCGTTTGGCTTTACCAGCTTTCTAGTTTTTTATACCTTCAAACTCCATGGGCAGTTGGTGATTGCCTCTCTTTCACTGGTTAGTTTCCATCAGCATGAAAAGTATTTCCCCTAGGAAGTAACATTCTCTTTGATTAATCAAAACCACAGTCCTGTTCCTCATCTTTTTTAAAGTACAGTAGCTCAAAGAAGTAGCTTTACTGATAAGGAGAGACATCAGGATTTTGTGAAATGATGCTCTACATATGTGGGGAAACTGTGCTCTTACAGAACAGAGGGATCTTGCAGGAGAAGGCTTTGCTGTCAGCATGCAAAGCATGCTCTTTTGCCATTTTAGATTTACCTCATTTAAATGCTTTGTCAGAACACTTCAAAATGTGATTGCATAGGAGCCAAATAATACTATCGTCAGGATGTGAATCCTCATGGTAGCTATCTCATTTTATCATGCAAACAAAATCACTGAATTAGTGGTATCCTCTTTATACAATTACTTAATGTTGTGGCAATTCTGAAGCTTTTAATAACAGTTCATCAGAGTAGCCTGCTGGGTCTGCTGYGACTGGGACTTAGGAAGCAGAACTTATGACTCTTAACTCCTGGTCAGATATGCAGGAATTTTACCTGTTGAAAAAACTGAGCCTTTKTCCCCGGAGTGAGCTGGAGAAGAGCAAGTTACAAGTCCCCTGTTTTGAAACTACCTACTGTTTCTCCTACCCCCTCTCACCACACACAAAAAGTTGAATACTGTAGTCCTGTGCTAAGAGAAACTCTGCAGAACAGTTGCACAAATGAAAGATGGCCTTCTTCAGTCTTCATGAGTTATTGCTGTGAGGATCCATTTCCTTACTATATTTTCGTGTTGAGACAAGAGCTTGCCTCTTGCTCAGTGATGTTTCTTCTTACTACTAATTGTCCACCCAATAATGTATTTAAAATTCTGTGATAATTATAAGATCTATAAGGCATAATCTTCCTTGCATAAGTTGGTTGTTTGTAAACCATTACCAACCTATGCCCCCATGGGAATGATGATTTTCTGAAATCAGTTGTTTCAGTTTCAGCATGGTAACAGTATCATTTGTCTTTCCAATCACAGTCAGAGATCCCTTACTCCTGAGAGCTATTATTTTCTCAGAGTTGAATCACACCGCTTTCCCAAATTCTTCACTACATCTTTATGATCTTAACAACTGGTACGATGATGCAAAAGTATCGCTTAACAAAGATTGTCTGTCACATTCATTTCACAAGCAGCATCCTCTTTTTACATATTAAAATCTGGAATTCTCAGATATGAAGAATGCCATCTGTGACAAAACTATTGTAGCCAAATTGTTCCCTTAATTTTCTTTTTTCCTGAATTGTATGATATTTTATACAGTAGCATCTCTGAAGTAGTAAACACTTGAGCTCCTTTGAAAAATATAGCGATTGGTTATTGAGCTTACATTTATCCAGATGAATAGGTAGTATTTCAGCATTTTCCTTGGATCTCTAGGTGAAATAATGGTTAGAAGGCTTCTGAAATTTTTTAGGAATATTTTGGAGTCTTGGTGCTCCACTACTTGGAATTTGACAGCGGTTCTGGTTCTGAAAAGCTTTGCTCCAAAGGCTAACCCAGATGAAAACAATCATATTTTCATATTGACCTATTTCTATCATGGGTGAGAAATTATTTTCATTCCTTAATCCTTGTAATAGTCTTACAAGTCAGTTAGCATGGAAGAAATTTCCCATAGATTATTATTCTGAAAGGGTAAAAAGTTGCTTTCCTGTTGTGATGGATAACATTACAATATTTCTATGGTAAGTATGTATGTAAAAGTGTATAACATCTTAAAAGCTCCTAAAACACTTAACAAAGGCATTATGCAAAATTAAAATGTGTGATAAAATAACAAAGTTTTTTTCACCCMTTTACATGTGCAAAATGTCACTTCAGGAGTGACTACTTAAAAGTCACAGTGTTCCCACCCAGACTTTTAGTACTTGGTGTGAAAATGTCTAGTTAAAATTACAGAGGAAATATTTACATAGACAGAATATAGTATTTCTAACTGAAATTCAGCCAGATACTTCAGCCATATTCCTTCCATCAAAAAGGCTTTAAGTAACCAGAAGTGTTCAGAGCCTCTTCTTGATGTTTTATTCCAAGATAACATCTCCAGAAAGACATTTCACACTGTACTGGGGTATCAGTTCAGTATTTCTTCAAAAGGAAGAATTCAGGGACCTGAGTTACTGCTTGTAAAACTGGAGGTTTCTCGTCTAGCTGTTGGCGTGGTATGATTGTGCTTTCCCAGTACGACACCTCCTTAGGGAGATATCGCCTGAAGGTATCTTTGGTTACAGGCTCTTTGAACCATAGAGTCTCTGGCTAATAAATGAACTCAGTTTGTTTGAGGAACAACCCCTTTTCCAAACTGAAGAGAATTCAGCTTTGTACAGAAATCTTTAGGAACCATATTTGCTGGCTACACTTTTCCTACTAATGCAAAAGCTGCAAACTGCTGTAAATTGTCTGTAACTGTAAAGACCTCTAGAAAAAGAGGAGAGTTGCCATTGTGCCCTACCAATGTTAAATGCAGCTCATCCAGACCAGGTCACTTAACTCAGTATATATATATTTTTTTATTGATGTAGTCAAATGTTTCTTACAGCCATCAAGAGAGACTGTAGTTCTTATTGCATGACATGCAAATTTCCACTTTCAGAGAGATACTATGCTAATTTTTAAATTTACTCAAGTTTAACTTCATAAGACCTTACTCCACTTTTTGTGTTCTGTCCTGATTTACAAGACTTGAAAATCTCATTGAGGGCCTTATTTAGTGCAGAATATGTCTAAGCATGTTTTATTTTGCCCAAGTAATTTTTTTTTTTAATCCAGGCCCATTCTAGGCCTAGGTTTGAGTAAGAAGTTTATTATCCTTTACTGAAATTCTTCATGAAAGGCGTCTATGTAAGTGTAAACTGGTATGACAAATAAAAAATGGAAAGTTAGTCTTTCAAAGGTTTCTGGCATTCCTCAATTTCACGTTCTATAGGTTAAAAAACTATAAGTTAAAAATCTAGAAGTTAAAAATCTAGCTGTTTACTCACACCAGTAGCTTCTTCTACATCAAAACTAGTGCTTTCAGTTAGTGGAAAGAAGTTCTAAGATACTGCAAAACAAAGACTCTATTCATACCAGAACACATTCATATTAAAATCAATATAAATGTCATCTACATTTTCTCCTTCCGACTGACTCACTTTGAAAGAAGTTGCTGGTTTTAAAAGCTCAGGGATTTTGAAACTGACTGTGCTTCTCCTGTGTGCCCAGAAATACAGATATAATGAACTTACTTACAAAAATAATTTAGTATATAATCAAATAACAATCTAAAACCCTTTAAATGGCTAATGCAGTTTGAATACAGGTATGTAGACTTAAGCATTATTTAAATTAAAATGACCTTTTGCTCCCTGGTTTTCAATATAGGGTCCTTCTGGGCTAAAAGGATTTCTGGAGTCCTTGAACGACCATTATAATGAGGTATGGAGATTTGATTTGGTGTATGTGTGTGTGTGTTTATGCTTAAGAAGTATCTAAGATAGGAATGGCCACAGTTTCAATCCCTACAAACCGCATAGCAAATTCTTCATCTGGCCAAAAGGTAGGCCCTTCCCTACTCTCTTTTTGCATCCCTATTTAGGCCCCGGCCACAACGGGGTCACACGCCTACTGTGTCGCCCATCCTGCTGCCATTTGTCTTACCTCCCACGCGTACTCTACTCCCATGTTCTTGCCTGCCAGATCTCAAAAAGGTTGGACCRCATAGCTGTTAGCGTAAGGTACTGGCTCCCCTTTTCTAAACTCAATCGCTCTAAACCATACTTGATGTTTCTTCCTTCTGACCTAACCTGTCATGATCCTGAGAGTAGAATAGAAAGATAAGAAGGCAGAAGATATAAAGATCTGCTAGTGTTTATAAGAATTGTCCTTACACTTATATTATGGACTAATATAAATATTGTCTTAATTSTATAACATCCTGCAGCTACACACTTCATAGAAACAAATTAAAATTGCATGTGTCAGTATTCTGTGTGACAGCACTACCATACTCTCCTTTAAAATCTTACCACAGATTTTTCAAATCATTTCTTCAAATCATTGTAATGTCTGCCATTGTAAGGCATGGTGATTCAAAGATCTCCCAAGTTTTCTTAATTGGTGCCAAAGTGAGTAAAAAAAATGTGATCTGAATAGAAAATCATACTTCATTCAAAGACCAATTAAACATTATTGCAGGAATATTTGCTTAATACAAAGGTTACTGTGTGTTTCATGCTTTACGTCACACAGGTCAATCGTCATGGACATTTGACATCTCCTTTAGTGTTAAAATGCATAACTATAAAGAGCAGGTGAATTCAGGTCATTTTTCTTATATGACACCCAGATGAGTATTAAAATCCCCTTTTTGAATAAAGATTTTGGAGTTGAGTTCCTGTCAAACATATCTTTCAAGTTGCTTTTATCACTGAAATGATTTCCCTGATATATCTGATACTTAATCCTTTCCAAATCAGTGTATCGCCTTAGAACATGCATCGCTAATGCATTAGCTGTGTTAGAAATTAARCATAGATTTGTATGCTGTCCTGGACAGGGACATTTTCCTACCTGGAGGTTTAGTTCCTGTGTTTGGTATGCCTTTCCATGTGTATGTGTTGAAGTTTTATATATTGTGTATTTGTACCTTCTGTTTTCTTCTAAGTTTCTTTTTCTCACCTAAACCAGCTTTCACTGCTACCAGTCCAGTTTTCTTTATAAATATCATATTTATTGTAACTCATTCCCTGCCTCTGGGCTATTAATCTTTTTTTCCCCCTACTTAGAGGGGATTATTAACCCTTTTAAGGTTAGGTCTACAACAAGAAATACAAACAGCGGTGATCTTCAGGAACTGACAAGCATCTGTCTCTAAGAATCACATTTCTGATAATTGTAAGGCTCTAAGCGTACCTAAGGTGTCTTATATTTCCTAATTAATAATCTTCTGACAAAATGTAGACCAGCTGCTCTGTTTCTATAAATTAATCATTTCTACATCCTTTGCAGCTCACCRACTTTTTTCTTCCTTCAGCTGTCCACTTCGAAGATTTTAATGATTTTGTCGTTAGCAAGTAACTGTTCAACAGAGAAGTGTAAAGGTTTAGTTTCAGATGAGAGGAGATGGGTTACTGATTCAAGCAGCAGGTTTTAAGCAGGATTTTCCCAGATTTTCTGGAACCACATGTTCAGATCTCACTAGAGTCAACTTAAGCCTTCAATTGCTGCAGCATATGAATTAGGTTATGTACAGTTTATGAGGGAAATGGGAACCTCTCTAGATAAGAGAGGTTGTCTGCTTTGCTACAAAACTGTTATTTGTCAAGGCAGATGCATGCATCATTAAATTTCCTTTTTTTTTCCACACTATTTTGTAGTATGATGAGCGCTTATTTTGTTCACTGCACCCTGGAGGTACCAAAAAATCTTTCATTTTCCATTATGTAATTTGCAGTGTGCTTCAAGATTAAAAACACTTGTAAGATGATATTTCAGTGATATTCTGAGGTTTTTGAGATTTCTTACACCACAGGAAATGGTCCTGTCATTTTCCAACATTTAATGCATATGTTCAAGGATCTCACAACGTGTTTTTTAGATTTTTTTTTAAGTGTTTAAGCTGTGACCAGATCTTTATTGCTGTAGAGATGTTAATATCAGATTTCTCTGAGGATATTTGTAGGGCTTCTTTACACTGGTATTTCTAGGAATCATGACAAACACTGCTACCAAGAAAGGTAGGGGGTCAGTAAGAAGTGACCTGTAGACACATCATAATTTAGTAACGTCTCTTTTCTATTATTTCTTTGTTTCTTCACAACTTATTCTGTGCTTAAGCCTTTTGCAATTCTTCTGATTTCTCTATGGTATCAACGAGTTGTTGTGATTGCAGAATGTATTTATCTAATTTGTTGCAATGAAGCTTTCTTTGTATCAATCACTTTATCATGTGAAGAGGCTGGCGTGCAGCTCTTCAAAAATCTAATTTGCTTAACCCAGGTATATAGTAAAAGAAAACATTGTAAATATTAGTGCTGAATTTCAGTAGCAAATTATGGTGAATGTTCAGTCGAGAACAGTGCTCTTTCTTTATTGAAGGCGAGGGGAAGCTGTTGGAGATATGTAGTGGCATTGATCCTTAGTGGGGTGGGAGACGGTGCGGGAGCATATCTTCCCTCTCCCTTCTTCCTTTATCTCTGTTCCTGTTCAAGGCATGTGACTGTTTTCATATTCCTTCTTGTTATGTCCTTTGTTTTTTCACCACAAATGAGATGCTGTATGTGTGCTGGATACATTAATTTTGTTCTCTTTGTTATGCCACAAAACTGGTTCTATCCTGCACTCTAGGTTGCATTCTTTTGGTGACCGGTAAATRACAACTCATGATTTGTGTTTACACACTCCGGGGCCTGTGTAACCACCCTTTGCCTGTGCTTTCAAGGCCTCTGTTGTTATCTTCTACTTGCTTTCTTGGGGACCCTTGCTACACATTTTTTACTTATCGTTTTTACATACATACATACATGGCCACTTCAGTCAAATCTGCTTAATCTAAAATGGTCTCCAACACATAAAAATATAAATTAAACCGCAACACAAAACAGAAACTACATCACAAACTGCTCAGGAAACTTTTCAAAATTATGAGCTGATTCTTGAATAATCAAATATTACTTTCCTAGCACTTTTTCTTTGGCATATTTTTCTTACATTTTTTTCATAAAGAGTGAATGACCTATAAAAAATAGTTACTTGGTCTAATACCCATGGATTATTTTTTCATATATACAAAGTAAATGCACAGCTCAACAGCATAAATCAGAATTTACAGTATACTCATCATATAGTTGCTGACATCTAGATTGTTCTCTATTAAGTGGTAGTCAGCTCTTACTCAGCAGTATCCAGGTTCCCTTCATTGAGTATCTGCTTCCATCTCTGGAGCCGATCTTGATAATTAGCGGTAGTAATTGTGTTATGGCCCCTAAAAATTGAAGAAGATCCTTCAAGATATTAACATTTATAAAATAATTAGGAATTTTATTCAGGTTATATTCAGTTATCAATTCCTTTAATATTAACCGAGTTTAAAGCCACTTTTATTCATCATGACATTTTCCCATTTTACAGATATGGAAACTGGAGCATGGCAAGGTGAATTGACTTGCATAATGTTCCCATTTAGGCCAGTGGCAGATGTCCTAGGACTCAGACTCCTTGGGTCCAGACTCAAGGTCATTTTCCAAGGCCATTGGCTGCTTGAACTAATTTTTGTTGTTTTTTTTTTCTATTGTTATTAAAAGAAAATGTTCTCCTTATGTAGTATTGCCCTGAGTCCGCATCTGCGAAGAGGAAACCTTTTACTTTATATTTTACTATGTGTTTACCTTGTACAGAAGAGTAAATAGATGCAGTGCAGTGGAATCTCAGCAAGCTGGCAACCTGAACCCCTCTGCCTTATTTCTGCTTTCTCTGAGGAGCCTGTTGATTATACTCATTCCATCTCTTTCTGTCTCACTGCTGTAGTAGAATTATTTTTGTTCTATTTTATGTTCTTTATGCTGCTGAAAACTAAAATGAAGTGCTCGTGCCTTTTTCATGTGAAAGAAATGAGGGGGTTGTTCTTTTCTAACATACTTGAGGAATGTGCTGTGATAATGAGCATAAGAATATGTTCTTTGCAATGAATTAAGAGGAAAAAAAATTGCAGATTCACATAGCAATATTCAATATATATTTTCCCGTATATGCTTTTATACATCTTCCACTAGTTTGAATGGAATATGAATGTGTAACAAATTGTCACTGCAATACATTACTTACATGTACTGCAGAGGAATTTAATACCACTTTCTAATAGTAAATTAGGACTTTTGATGTTACATGCTGGTAAATTACATGACATTGTTATGGCAACTGCATGGTAAATGTATGGAAGTATGTTCTGTTTTCTGATCTTTGTTACGCTATTTCTTCCCAGAGTGATACAAGACAACTAGGATTACTAGGCACTCCTGGACTTAAAGGCCAGAAGGGAGAAGTTGTAAGTATTTTGGATGAAATTTGGAGAAATTTCAAAGCACCTCCATAACCTGTCTCTGCCACCTTTGCGATAGTATCTTTTATCTGTTTTATCACAACGTTCTTTGAAGGAATAGCAGAGTTTAGACGTGATTGGCTCTTTGATCTGTGTAATCCAATATTCAACTGGTTGTGCCATGCTGCAGGTGCCGCATGCGAGCCTGTATTCTCTATCTATACTAGCCAGAAAGGGAGAGTGCAGGAAAAATTGTGTGTAGTTTCTGTAATGCTGACTGGGGAGAAGTCAAATGGGATGGGCTGCCAGTTAGGGGGAAAAGTCTCTGGAAAAGTTGAAGTTCAAAAAATATTTATAATACTAAATCATGAATGTTTAAAGTAGTTTCTCTGTACAATGGGACTTGTTATACCAAACATATTTATAGTCAGCCTATAAAAATTACATGGAGGTCAAATTCTGAATCCAGACCTTTTGACAGTGTATTGTTTATAGGCATCTGCCCTGTTTAAACAGTGGAAAGAATCTTTGACAATTGGATGACTTTTAAATTTGGGAGAAAAGAGGCAAGCCTTCCCAGATATGTGATAGGATTGCCAACATTTTTTATTGAGAAACCTGCAGGTCTGCTCTAGAAAACAGTCATTTAAATTAATTTGGAGATGTTTAAGTCTCAAATTTCCATTGCAATAAAAGTTAAGATTTTGTGCCCTACACAGAACAAAGTGCAGTTGAAGGAGAGGAGGAGTTTCTTTCCATTTGTTAGAATAAAAAAGGTTGTAAATATAATTTATTTTGTTAAAAGGGTCAAAAAGGACAAATGGGAATGACTGGTGCAAAAGGAGAAAAGGTAAAATAATTCATTTCTCTGCTTACATGTGGTGCTAGAAGATGGCTGAACGTACCAATTATGAGTCAAATCTTGGAAAATAAACTCAGGGTCAAGAAAAAAAATATGTGGATGCAGGAAAAGCTGTAGGGCTCTGAGTGTCCTTAGTAATTTACGGAAGCTCCATCTTGAGAGAGTATTTAGGCATGTGTGTCACTTTTCCCTGTTCCAACAGCTCACACAAGTCCTTAACTTTAAATATGCTCAGATGTTTACTGGATACCAATTTAAAATTATGTTTGTATGAGTTTATGATCAGTGATTACCTGATGACTTAGGCATCAATCATATATCTTAAAATTTAAAGCATGATCTTCAATATCTGTATGAAAAAATAGTTTTCTTTGAAATATTAAAATTTATAAATAAACTCTGTTGGTTCATTATCTTTTACTTTCAACTTGATTTTTCCAGAAAGATAAAGGAGGGGTGGGAGGGGAGGGCACTAATGGGGAAGAGAAATAAATGTATTGCATTTTTCTGGAAATATGTGACATGCCCAGTTCTTCTTCTACTGAATAGCAGGCATTTTTGCTGTTCAGTAGTGTTAGACTTCCAACTGGTTTCTTTAGTCATATCCTTGCATATAAATAGTTTTCATACAAGAAGAAACTTTCTTTACTCTGTTAATATAAAGCACTTATATTTGAGAATTTGTCAGGTTTTTACATGCTTAAACTCATTGTAACTCTCTAGTTCAAGCATGGCAGAATTCTGTTTTCTCTGTGTATTCATAGTCTTCTAATTAAATTAACATTATCCCTTAAGTGAATTTTCATAATCCACATATTTGTATTTTTTTTAGATATAGAACCAGTTATTTCAAGGGTTGTTCACCAAAAACAGAGATATGTACTATTTATCATTTGAAATAACCCTATGAGTGTTAACATCTTCTGTATGTTTCCATAGGGAGAGCCTTCTGAAAAAGGGGACAAGGGAGATCCAGTAAGTATAGTTAAGTTTTGAATTGATGATGTGAATAATCTATGTTTGATCTGATTTTCATACTGTATTCATGCTGTGATCTTTTTCTTTGCATACTTTCATTAGGTTCAGTGATTATGTAGGATAATGTATTTATTGTCTCCTTCTTATATGTGCATCAAATTCACATAGGTTATAAATAAAAATCTGAGATGGGGCACAGTGTCCTGTTCTTCAGCATTTCTGTTGGGACAGATAGCTTGCCTCTTGTCCCTGAATTGAGTTTAGTCAGTTACTAATTTTTTTTTTCCTGATAGTTCTTTCTCACTTTCATTTATTTCACAGAATTTTATGTGGAATGAACTATACTATTTTAACTGTTCTATCAACTTTCACAATGCAGCATTTAACATGAGGGTATAACAGTTCAAATATGCAACAGATATACAACCATCTCTTTGGGAAGCTCCAAAAAAAAAGTTCACAGGCAATTTTCTTATAGCCATTTTGTGTGTGCATATTTTTTCTTTATTTTGGGAGATATTTTCAGAACACACATTCTTTAAAAGTCTGTTTACTTGTGTTGCTTATTTTTAATTAACTATTGTCCTCTTTTGTGGCATATGACAGACGCTAGTAATGTTGTTTAATACACAAGTGAAGGTTGCTTAGATACTTGTGATAATCATGTTATAATATCCAAAATAAGACATACTGTAGTAATGTGTTGTTTTGGAGATGAATACTATGTCACCAATAGAGTAGTGATTTATTGGGGAAGAATAAACTTTAGACTGGAGAAGCTCTTAAGCAAATATGTTGTTTTCATGCGAATGTTCTGGGAAACACTAGGAAAAACCTGATAATAGAATTATTTTGAAAGAGGAATGCCTTTCAAAGTTTCCACAAGTCATCAGCATTTTTTAACATTTTTTTCAAAATTTGTTAAATTTGTGAGCTATATGATAATATTTTAAGGTAGTGAATTAAATTCTTAGTTGGTCTTACTTTAAGTTTCAACTTCTTATGGTCATATCTTCTATTTTCAGGGAAAAACTGGAGTGGAGGGATCAAAAGGAAATAAGGTATTTTTTGACTTGTACACACTGTATGCATAGCTGATGTGCATAGCTGGTAGTGGGAGACATGACAGTAAGTTTGGATTTTTTCTCAAATAATAACATTAGGGTGAAAMAGGAGACCCTGGACCACCTGGTCTCACGGGAAATCCAGGATCAAAGGTATGTGAAAGGTATTTTTGTGGAATTAATATAACAATTACAGTCATCTTTGTTTATTGTAATACAAGAGGATCCTGAATACTATCAACTCTTTAGCTACTACTAAAGGGCAGAGACTGCAATAGTTTATGTCAATGTTTTGTGCAAATATCATAGCTATTTTACTTCTAGTTCATAAAGTTATTGTTAATTTCAGTATCAATAAGGAAAATATATGCAAAGCTCAAATTTTATTTGGTCACTTAAAAATATAAGCACCCATTTTGCAGTCACAAATGCACTGATAACTGAGTGTATCCACTTTATCCATCAGTGAGGCAAGCAGTAACCAGTGCAGGTATATTAGCATTTCTTGTGTTTAATCCTTTGAGATTGCTAATGTTAAAATAGTCACTGCTTTGATTTGAAGAAAATGGTTTCTTCTTCTGAACTGAAGCACCATGTGTTCTTCAGGAGTTCAGATGATCTCTGGAATTCTATCAAATAAAGGTAGAAAAGGAAACTAAAAAAGTAACCTTCCACTTAAAGCTATTCATGTTCCATATGGAGGTGAATAGGTGCATTCATCAGGCATAAGTATGAGCAGCACTTCTGACTCCAGTAACTAACCTCAGCTTCAGCTGTTCCCTACAAATACTGCAAGGTAGTAGGATAGTACCTAAGTCTCTTAGATCATCAAAAAGAAGTCACARACTGAGCAGATGCAGCCCCCTTTGTCTTCTCTTTCCCTTAGATAGTTCCTTTATATGGAGATTTATGGGACTAATCCTTAGACGATTAAGGAAGAATGACTGAGCGAAACTGTGTGTGTGTGTGTGTGTGTATGTATATATGTATATATTAGAATGCTTTACACTGAAATGCTACAAGTATAATGACTTTTGTCTCAGGTGTGTATTATATCATCTCACAGGGACTGCAAGGACCTCCAGGACCTATTGGACCCAGGGGACTAGCAGGAGAAGTTGTATGTATTTTGTATTTTCACCAACCTGTAGAAGTGCAGGGTGTGAACAGTTAGCCAGTGAAGAAGTACCACAGAAATTATCATTGGTACTCTTTGTGAGTGGTACTACAGAAATCAGCCTTTGAAGCACAGTACTATGCTCTGCCTCAGGACAGAGTTCTGCAATATGCTTATGTGCTTTTTGTCCCTGTGTTACCATCTGCACAAGCAACTAAGGATGCTAATGCTAATTTTTCTGATTCACAGATAATTAACTCTACCAAAATCCCTCTTATCTCATAGGAGTAGGTGAAAACTGAAAGAATCTCTAGCAGTTTGAGTAATGTTGTTATACAGTGAACTGGAAAAGACAGTGTGTGTGGAAGAAGATGAGAAAGGGCAGGGAAAGTAAGAATATCCTAAGGATTTAAACACATGACCTTCCCTATTCTTTATGTCTGTAGTTTTGTATTATTCTGAATTGATATACTTCCCTTAAAAGGAGTAAAGATTAATAAGATGAACAGAATAAACAGTTAAGTTTATTATTTTAGCTTTTAGGTCAGATTTGTGAGTAAAACTCAGATTCAGAGCCAGACTCATGTCTTACACAATTTTCTTAAAACAGGAACATTAAGTTCGTTACCCAGAGTAGAATGCAGTAATCCATTTATTAGTTAGAAAGAAATTAATTGAAAACCTTTTTTTAATTACTGTTCAATAGATTAAATTGCCAAAATGCCTGTACAGAAAGTGTAATAAGCAATTATTCTTATGGTTGTCAGTTGGTGTTCCAGTTTAATTGTATAGTGGCTTACTGACAATTAGAAAGTACCATAAATCATTATATGGCTGTTATAGATGAAAAATAGCTTAAATTGTGAATGCTGACAGGCAGAAGATAATTGTGTGTATGTGGGTGAATGCCCCAAACTGAACTTTTGAACTCTCAAGCAGAAGCCTGCTACTTGCTAGCTGCAACTGGTAGGAGCTGGTTGTAAATTTTGATAGCACCTGGACTAAACAAAAGTGGCACATCCTGAATTCTCCAGCTGATAAAGAGATACGAGTCAGGACCACCACGCAGGAGGCTGATCACTTGTTGTGCTTCTGCACGTTGACTATTTAGACTGTAAGAACCAGGGGGTTGGGATTCCAGAAGGAAGAAGTGGTGCTGAAAAGGAAGAGAGTTCCCAAAAGAAAGAAGAGGTTTCAGAAGGAAGAAAGGGGCCTGGAAAAAAGGTGAAGATCTTGGCTGGAGGAAAGATCCTGAAAGTAAGGGAAGATCCTGGAGGTCAGGGAGACTCATGGAGATAAATCGTGGGGGACACCCAGGGACCGTGGCTGCTGTGAGAAGCTGCACAGCGCAAACCAGTACCACTTTCTGCCCAACCACCTTGGACCAGCAGTGATCTCCCTGCTGGGAAGGGAAGTTGAGACCTAATGACCATAACGCTTGCGGGGGAGTGAGTGAGTGAGAGTGTGAGCTAGCCAAGTAGGGTAAAAACTCCAGTCTCAATGGTTCTTAAATAAACCCTGATATCCAGATCCACTATGGGTTGTTATTTACTCTGTCTCTCCCGTGGCACAATGGTGTCAGAAGTGGGATGCTAACAGCTTATTGAACCCTGAGATCGTAGCCAATTAAGGGTGGCCCTCCAGGAGGAGTACACATGTGTCTGTGCACTGTGTTACAGTACTGATAACCAGGGGCCTTACCAGAGGAGTGCTGTGTCGGTAACCCTTATCCCTGCGGGAGGAAAGCATACCAGTCTATGGGCAAGTCAGGCTCCACTGACCCACTGGGGACCTCACCGGAGAGTTAATGTACTTGTAACTGTTACGCTTTTGGGCACCAGGCATACAGGTCTGCCAGCTGGCTGGGGTCTGTGAAGCCGGTGGGGGTCTCACTGGGGATTTAGTGTGCCCATACCTGTTACACCTCTGGTGTGGTGGATGCACCATCTACCACTGGCCAGGGCCTGTCGAGCCAAGCATGGGCCTCATGGGGAAATTAGTGTGCCTGTGACCATTACACTTCTGGGCAACAGCCACGTGGATCTGCCTATGGTCAGGGTCTCTCGTGCCAGCAGGGGCCTGACTGGAGATCCAGTGCACCTGTACCCTTATGCTTTCAGGCAGCAATAACAAGGGCAAAGCCTCCATCAAGCCTGCACACTCTGGGGAACATCTTAAACTATTAGGCACCCTCATACTTAGCATGAAAGTTCCCTGAGCGCTTGACTTTTATCATTTACTAGGGAAGCCACTGGGATTCTTAACAAAATACTTTATACAATTGTTGTTTGAATAGCATTGAAGAGTTATGGGAAAAGTTTTCCATATTTGTTCCAATATAGTAAGAGAACATCAGCAATGAAGTTAACCTTCCGAATTACTTGAATAGTTTCTATTTAGATTTTATTTAAATTCTCTGCATTTATAACTCTTTGATGAAGAGGGGAAAAGAATATACTGGATTTAAAAGCAAAATGTGAAAGATGAAAAGGAGATTCAGACAAAAAAAGGATGGAATACAGTTATTTTGCTGAAATATTTCACTATATCCATTGAATATCTGAAACATTTTAAAGGAATTTGAGGAATTAAGTAATGTGCAGGAGTAGAAAGTTATTGATGCTTTTAAGAAAGAAGTTTGCATAATTAATGTAGGAAATCATGGAGTCCTTCACAGCAAAAAATGCATGTTAATAATTTGAAACTCATTTTTGTACTTGCTACCATCTTCCTTGAAAAATGTTTGATTTTCAAGACTTGGGATTGTTTTGAAATTAAATTTAAAAAAATCTTGAGACTGTGCCACTCTGCCCTGATAGGGCCTAGAAAATAATGTCAAGCAATAAGTTTTCATTTAAAGGAAAATGATACATACATTTGAATAAATTAGCATTCATTAACTTGAACTCTTTCAACATCTGGGCCAATATTAATGCATGGTAAATAATCCAGTGTAAGCTCATTTTCATCTGTAATTGTAGATAAATTTTAAGGGAGTACACTATAAAAATGCAAAATTATGTTTTTAATTAATTCAAGGGCTTACCAGGAGAGCATGGGGTACCAGGAAAGCCAGGAGTTAAAGGAGACAAGGTATGTTTTAACTGCTTTTAATTAAGCTTGGCATATTAGAGCATACTTGACTGCTCCTGAAGTAATCTTCCATCCTTTCATAGCATATCTGTCTGGTTGCTTTATGAATTGATTTAAAAACAAAAAAGCAACAATCCGCATCTCCTCCTCAGAGATGTTGCAGGCCAATTTGCCAACCCAATTGCTCTTTAGAATCATAATTTAAGAATCATAATGTCAAGAGAGGTTCAGCTTAGACTGAACTTAGTCTAAGTCAGACTTAGTCTATGCAGTGCAGAAATACCCGTTCAGGTCCTGAAAGCAGAATAGTCTTTTCAGCATATTGCCCTAGCCAGACTAACGTAAACCTCTGCTTCCAAGCCAGACTAATTAATCTTAGCAGAGCACTGATGCCGCTATACTGCCTCCAGATCTGAGCCACATCTTGGGATCTCTTTATGGCATTGCTTTGTGCTGTGTGGACATTGTCTTAGTTGGAATTCAGCTACATCAGCAGGAGTTTGAAAATGGCATGTGTATAATGGTATATGTTGTATCTAGAGAAGGGGAGAAAAGTTGATATACAGGCATCCTGTGAACTATGTGATTTGTTATGGTATTTATACATCTTGGGGTTCAAAGGAAATTAATATAATCCATTAATAGTTTGAAGAAGTGAGCTGATGAAAAGGCAGGAGACGAAAATAACTGTGGAATAATGTAAACAGGAATACAGTGAGGAGGGTCTTAAGAGGAGAAAAATAAAGTTTAGCTGAAGATGAAAGTCAGTAAAGCAAAGATCAAGATTTTAGCACTAGGGATAGAAAGCTGGAGAGAGAGATTTTGAAGCTGTTATTGTGGGATAATTGGCTGGATTTCGTGACAATACACACATTGGAGGACTCAGGAAAAAGAAATACAGATCAGATGCATGGCAAGCATTGCATTTTTTTCTGTAAGGAAAAATTCTGACCTTCCAATTAGTAATTCAAATTTCTCTTGTAGGGGGACCCTGGGGGGATTATGGGACCTCCTGGACATCCAGGTCCAAAAGGTGAAGTGGGGCCTCCCGGGCCAAGTCTGCCTGGAGCACCAGTAAGTCCGTAATCTGAAAAGGCTTTTATGACTTGATTTCTTATAGAGAAAACAATTAAAGAATTCTCATTGTGCAATGAAAGAAATCAGAACAAATATTTTTTCAGATGTAATTTCAAAGTCAAACTATATGCCATACTGATATTTTAAGTGCGTTGAAAATACAGTTTGGAAATCTGTATTGTTGGTGCAATACACATAATCCTAGTTGCAGTGGTATTAACAAGGAAGGCATATGTAAATGTATCGTAGTTTATTTATAAAGGCTGGCTAATTTTGACAATAAAATTCAGCCAGTCTCTTTGGTTTCAAAATAGAATTGTTCTTTTGTTGTCTTTTTTTAGGGTCCCACTGGTATTGCTGGAAACCCAGGTCCACGGGGACCAAAGGTATAGAAAAATTATTATAATTCCTGTTTCTGAAAATATAGGATAATGGGTTAGTTTACATTATCAGAGCAGATGTAACTTAAAGGTATCCTTCTCAGGGAGAACGAGGACTACCTGGTGTGCAAGGAGCGCCTGGGGAGCTGGGGCCTCCTGGAGTAGGCGTGCAGGGATCACCAGTAAGTACACCAACACGCAGAATGTGGGCTTCTCACTGGGCATCACTGAGAAACCGCAGCAAGTAAATGAGGAATAATAAACAATCATGACCTGAACTCTCTTCTGACTACTGATTCCCAGCTCAGCATCTTTCCCCTTTATCCTGACCCACAAAGAACTGTAGTGCTCACTCACAAATGAATGTCTGGAGAACTGAAAGAGTCAAATGGCTACTTTACTTACAGGCTTAATGCTAATGGTGTTGAGACACCTTCAGACTAACTGTGTCTGTTTCTGAGCAACAATTGTTTGCAGTTGTCAGCAAAATCCATCCTGAGTATTGGTATAGTCTACACTGTAGATGATGACATTTTGAAACACATGCTGCTGCTGGAAAAGGCAAAAACGTGTTTTGCCTTCAGACGTGGAAGGCTTTGTGACTGCTCTAAACTTTTACATTTGTGATGACTGCTGATTGCAAGCTTAGGTGTACTGCTTATAAATGAGAATCTTACACTGTTGAGGTACCACACCAGGAAATAGCAAAGTCCTGATTGTGGACAACTTTCCTCATGCATCTCCATGCAGTTTAAATTCAAACATGAAACAAGTTGATGCAGTGTACTGAGAGCATTCAGACTAAATACCTGTTACACAGCAATAATAACTGTTCTACAGTTCCCTGGTGACCAGGAAACTGTTCAGTTTCCCAGGTCTCTGCCATTCTAGTGTCTTTAAATCCATCTCCAGTGTCTTCAGAGTGTTCAGTAAAATATAGAYGGTAGATGGTACATGTTACTGTCATGAGTTCTGCTGTGGTGAACGGGGCAGAATCTCTTCAGTTCAGACCAATGCACTCAGCTGATACATTTCCATTTAGTGACAGGACTAACATGCAGAGAGAAAATGTTGTAGACAGGTGTCTTAATCTCAGCTAATAATCCTTAAAAATAATGTATTCCTTTAAAATATTTTCAAATATGAATTAAAAAACAACCTGTTTATCTTTAAATCATCTACTTTTTTCACTCAAATTTTTCAATTTTTCTGGTGAATCTCCTAGCTAAATGGCATATTTGTTCACAGATCATTCTTTGGCATTACTTGCCATTAAAAATGGGCCTCAGCAAAATATTATATCTTGAACTCTCTTATTTTGGTGAAATTACATCTAGATTTGAAGTCAAACCTTAGAGCAAGTCTTTCTTACAATGTGAACTGAACCAGTGTCCCACATTCACTGTTTTTTGATCAAGTTCATCTGCCTTATCCCAAAAAGCATGACTACTGTACTATGATTATTTGGGGTTTTCTTGCAGGGTCCTATGGGTCCAACCGGATCAGCAGGTGTCCAGGTAGGATATAAGTATTTTGGTTAACATAAAAAAGCTTAAGTTTTAAGTAGTTTACAATAGAAGAAAAAGTTCCTTAAATCCTAAATAACTTTTCCTGATCTTAGGGCCCTAGAGGACCCCCTGGATTGCCAGGAACTCCAGGTACCCCAGGTATTAATGTAAGTAACAGTTCTGTAGATATACCATAAAAAGTATCGTAACCCTTGTCAGTGATATAAGGCCACTGATTTGAATTTTAAATTTCTAGGGCACTCCAGGACGAGATGGAAAGCCAGGACTGCCAGGCCCTCCAGGTGATCCTGTATGTATACATAAGAAGCTTTCATATTTGCTTTGGTACTAATATTTTAAATTTAAGAGACAAGATAGGTAGCACRTCTAGGAAGTCTGAATGATTAAGTTAATTAAATTATTCAATTATTGCATCCTTTGTTTTGTTCTTTTTACTAGATTATATTGTAGTATAAATTAAGCTTATGTCAACTTTTATATGATAAATTCCATGTTTTAAGGTGATGCAATCTGTATACTAGAGTTTCCTCCTGCTTTAACTTGGTATAGTGTGTCTCAGTCTCAGGAATTGTTCTATATAATACAAATTTTCAGGAGCTTAATTTGATTCTTCCTGTGTTACAAGATTGAAAAAGAAAGTTTTGGGATTCTGAAACTAGCTTTGCTCTGCTATATTAGGAAGATGTTAATTTTTAATGAAATTCTGAAAATAATTAGTCTGTAACGTGATTAATTCCTGTTAACACTAATGAAAAAAATTAAGTGGCGATGTTTAAAAAAAAMCACACTAACTGAGTTCTGATCCTTCAACACATTTTTGGAATTGTTATCTCCTCTTGGGTACTATAGCAATGTTTTTATATTTAACAGTGCTATGGCTTTACAGATTTTATAAAGTTCAACATTGCAAGAGCCATAAAGTCTACACATGCTTCAGGCCAAATTGTGCCTTTAGAGATACTTAAGTGCTTTACATGGGAGTCAGGAGAGTCCTGTGTGCATATCTGAAAAATTTCCCTAAAGGCAAGGCTCCAGTCATTATTCCTGCTCCTGTCTCAAATCCGCTGATGCTAAGAGTTCCCACAACTGCTTCAGAAGTTTCAGAAAGTAACTTTTTGTTTAGAAACCAATGCTTGCAGATGCTTTTATGACAGCAAATGAAGCTTTCTGAATTCCCTGAGCAGCTATTGGAAAGTATCCCATCAGCAAAATAAAAATCTGTAGACAATTGGAAGAAACAAGTCAAAACCAGAGCTTAAAAGTAAATATTGTTAAACTCGCTTGTGTTCTTATTAGTTTGATAGGATTTGGTCTTTTCTAAGAGATTTTACCCAAAGGCATTGTTTTAGAAAAGCAGTGAGATACAATGATAGTACTCTACGTGCAAAAAGTAGTGTTTATTTAAGACATATCATAACAAAGGAGAATAAAAATTACATAAGCTAACATTTGCATTGTATTATGTCCTTTAACAAAATCTCTGTTCCTTGCTAAGGCATGACTTTGGCCTTTTCACTGAGGAGTGAGTAGTGTATCTCAGAGGTCTCTGTCTGTTCCTCACTTAAACTAATGCTTCTTCACATACTTCATCACAGTACGTGTGCCTCAGACACGGAGACATGCTTCATGTCTCATGAGTGAGGTACATCTCAAAGTTTCAGTGATGCAAATCTAAGGCAGTGGTTCCTAAACCTGCAGACTGCTGATAGCCTGTGAAGCAATCGGAAATGCTCCAAAGCCACTGCAGGAATATATTAAGCGGTAAAATATGTATTTCAAGTATACAATATGCTTTCATTTAAACATTTGATAGTACAGGTGCGCAATAGTCCAGAAGTAAGTCTGAGGGCTCACAATAAGGAGTTTATCCAATAAATTAGAGAACAAAGAGTTAAGGAGCACTACAAAACATCCAAAAGAGATTACATTAAATGTTCAGTACAGCTTTACTAAGCTGGAGACTAAGGAAGTATTGGCTATGTGTTAAAGGCCTCTTCTGCAGGGCATGATCTTTGGCCACTGGGCAGTGGTACAGAGCGGTTCTAGCTCTTCCATCACCCACACTGCATAGCACTTGATCTGATATCTCCTCTGGGTACTACATGGTACCTCTTTGATCATAGCGTGTAATTATGAATTGTTTTGAAATTACTTTCAATTCAAAGTGCCCCAAAACCGGTGAAGGCTTAATGCTGTAAGTGTTATTATAGGGTGATGGTGTATTTTGCATGCTATGGAGCATGACAGGAGACAGAATGGGAGTCTTTGAGGGAATATAGTATTGATAATAGCACTGAGAGGCTATGTAGGAGGAAATATAGTATTGATAATAGCACTGGGAGACTCCACAGTGCACAGCAAAATACACCTAGTACAGTTTCATCCATACTGTATGTAGGGAGTAGTCCCTGGATAAACCAGCACCAGAATCACACCAGGATTTCATCTCAGAGGGAATAGTCAGCTTTCTCCAAAGGGGAGCCTAAGAACAAACTAGCATATATGTGTTGCTGATTATCAGGGATCAGGATGATGAAATAAGTTATTTTACAGTGTTGGCACACCCATTGGTTCCTGCATTAGCATCAGTCAATGCAGCAAGAGTTCTCATGTTGTATAATTTAGTCCTGACTATATTACTGGACCATTTCCTCCATTTAAATCACAGCTGCAGCAATGCTTGAGCATAGAGCAAACTTTCCTAATGCATTAAGAGACACTATGACAGTATCAGCAGCTCCTCAAAGACCTAAAATCAATAAGTAAAAGCAGGTCTATCACTAACACTGATTATAAAGATAGAACTCAGGTATGTAATCATAGATTCAGAAAGATTCAGATATAAAATGAGCTTCAATTAGAGATGGATATAAAAACAAGAAAAGGGCCCTGTGAACACAAGTAATTGAAAGACATGTAAAATATAGGTCTATTATTTAATAATGAGTGAGATCAGATTACAGATTGTGCAGAGAAACCTGAAGAATTCAGTAGGTTTTCATTGTCCACAGAAAAAAATTGCTTTCAGAAAATGCATAAAATTAATTTTAACTAATTTAATAGAAAAAATGGGTTAAAGAGTTTTAGATACAACATGAAAATCTGGTGGAATTCACCTACAGAATTAACCAAAGCAGTTTCTGAATTATTAGCAGTTACTTTTGAGTGCTTTGAGAACAGTGAAGCTTTTGAGGAATGGTGAAGTACTAACAGAAAACATATCTTCATAAAAGGTGAACAGAAGAGGAACTAGATTATAACAGGCCAGCTGAAAGTAACTTTAATTGCTAGAAAGATTTGAAAGAATTTTTTTTTAATTGACTTATAAATACCAATGATATGGATGATAGTATGGAGAGACAAATAATGCTAGCATCATTTGTTAAGAAATGATCATGAAATGAATCAGATTTCCATCTTTGGCAGGTTAACTCTCTTGGGAGATACAAGGAAGCAGTGATGTTACGCATCTCGGCTTTAATAAAACTTTGACATTGTCCTCTTAATGTTTTCCTAAAGAAGCTAAAAATGCTGTAGAAGTAATTGCTAATAGTGTTTATCAAAAATATGGATATGAGTGACTAGCAGCAGATTACTGTCAGACTCAGAGAGAGAGGTCTCTGCCATGCCTAGTTCTTTTTAATGTTTTAATTTGATTAGGTTAATGAAATAAATATAAAATCTGTAACTGGGCTGGGTAGGACTGCAAGCTTTTTGAAGATATAATCAAATTTTAAAATTTGGAGACAGTCTGACATCAGTAACACGAAATTCAAGACAGATGAGCATAAAGTGTTTAACAGGAAGAACAAAATGCATAAATAGAATAGGTGCTGGAAGGCACAGTGCACTGTAGACTAAATGTGAGGAAAAAGCCTGATGTCACTGCGAAACAGGCAGATCTCGTGATAAAACTTATTAATAGCAGAATTACTGTCTCCTGCTCTCTTGAAATACTCTTCTGTTTGGAGGCAATATTTTGAAAGGAAGATGTAGCAAATAGGAGAGAGTCCAGAAAATTAAAGCTAAAATTAAGGCCAGGTTAGCGTTATCGATGTGAGGTTATATCGCACACCTATTCCGAGTTCAGTGTTTGCAGCAGGGACTCTACAGCACGTGGGCAGTAAGACTGGACCTGCCGTATGTGCGGAGCAGACTGTGGCACCAAGCAGTGGGCCTGCTCTCATACCTTGTGTGCCCTGGCTGCTGCATATCAGGTCCCTTTCTAGCTGGGGGCCCGGGGGCCTGTGTCTTAATGTGATACTGCAGCTTAAACAAGAGCATTAGGAAACAGCAGTGACTGAAGGAATTAGGCTTTGTAGTCTAGCAAAAAAGGGCAAGAGGGGACATGATAATAGTCTGACCTATTTGTAAAATGTTGTTACAAGGAGGAGGATAAAAAATCAGGCCATGTAAGGATGCGTTTTTTATTTTTAAGGCTTATTGGAGGTTTGGAATTAAATCTGGCTAGAGATGTCAAGGACAGCAAGAAGGGCTTCTTCMAABACATCAGCAGCAAGAGGAAGACTAGGGAAAATGTGGGCCCTTTGCTGAATGGGGTGGGTGCCCTGGTGACGAAGGATGCAGAGAAGGCAGAGTTACTGAATGCCTTCTTTGCTTCAGTCTTT